>NW_027040242.1:163701-207788 GCF_034236695.1 Oncorhynchus nerka | reverse complement strand
CTTGTGATTAGGGGGAAGGTGAGAGGGAGAGGTCAAAAGAGGAGAGGAGTGGAAAGAAGGAGGCAGAGAGGAATGAGTCAAAGGTAGACGTGGGGAGGTTAAAGTCGCCCAGAACTGTGAGAGGTGAGCCGTCCTCAGGAAAGGAGCTTATCAAGGCATCAAGCTCATTGATGAACCTGAGGGAACCTGGAGGGCGATAAATGATAAGGATGTTGCTTGAAAGGGCTGGTAACTGTGACAGCATGGAATTCAAAGGAGGCGATAGACAGATGTGTAAGGGGAGAAAGAGAGAATGACCACTTGGGAGAGATGAGGATCCCGGTGCCACCACCCGCTGACCAGAAGCTCTCTCGGTGTGCGAGAACACGTGGGCGGACGAAGAGAGAGCAGTAGGAGTAGCAGTGTTATCTGTGGTAATGAAGCAGACAGGTTGTGTCCAGTCACACTGTGAACTGTGGGGCTGGATGGTCAGAGGTAATGGATGTTAATGGATGGTCAGAGGTTGAAGGCTAGAGCTGTTGATTATTTAACTTTTTCTCTGCATTGTTTGGAAGGGCCCGTAAGCCAGCATTTCACTGTTTGTCTAAACCTGTTGTTTATGAAACATGTGCCAAATATAATTAGATTTTTCCATTTGACAGGGCCCTTTTTGGGAGATGAGGACAGAGTTGAAGATTTGATCTCTCTCTGTCTCTTGTCTCTGTCTCTCTCATCCCTCTCTCTCTCTTCCCTCTCTCTTCCCTCTCTCATCCCTCTCTCTCACCCCTCTAATCTCTCTCTCATCCCTCTCTCTCATCCCTCTCTCATCCCTCTCTTCCCTCTCTCTCATCCCTCTCTCATCCCTCTCTTCCCTCTCTCTCATCTCTCTCTCATCCCTCTCTTCCCTCTCTCATCCCTCTCTCTCATCCCTCTCTCTTCCCTCTCTCATCCCTCTCTCTCATCCCTCTCTCTCATCCCTCTCTCATCCCTCTTTCATCCCTCTCATCCATCTCTCATCCCTCTCTCTCATCCCTCTCTCATCCCTCTCGCATCCCTCTCGCATCCCTCTCTCTCATCCCTCTCTCTCATCCCTCTCTCATCCCTCTCTCTCATCCCTCTCTCATCCCTCTCTCTCATCCCTCTCTCATCCCTCTGTTACTCCAACTCTTCAGGATGTCACTGGATGTTCTCATCTGTACTGCTCCATTACAATGTGATTGTCGTGTTGGTGATCCGTGAGACAGATGCCAACTAATTTGATCTTCATTACACGGTATTTAATGTTGATATTTCTGACGAGTTCAGGTCATCATTTTGATGTGTGATCTGCACTGACGTTGTATCAGTTGTTGGTTATTTGGCTGTTTTGAAATTCGACAATGGGCTCTCGCAATTATGGAAATGGAAATGTGTGTCGGTTGTTGGAAAAACAACAAGAACAAGAACAAAAACCTCCTAAGAAAATGAATAAATAAATAAAGTAGACGTGTGATGTTCCAGAATGTTCCAGGTCCATTTGCGCTGGACGACAAAGTCAATCAGTCAGTGGTAACATTAGTCAGCCAGCTCCAATTTCAGCCCATTTGAACATTTGTAATAGTTTCAACAGCATAATGACCACTGAGTCTGACACGACTGGCGCTGATCATCAGTGATATCACTGGACATCTAGGCTGCGTCCCAAATAGCCCTCTATTTCCTTTATAGTGCACGAAGACACATTTCAGTTGAATGCATTCAGTTGTACAACTGACTAGGTATCCCCCCTTCCCCTTTACTATTGATCAAAACCCCTCTGGGCGTCCAGAGCCATTTGGACCGCAGCCTCAGAGAGACAGGGATCCATTAGTAGACAGACCAGGGTAATTGGACGTTACACAGCAGGATACAGTGAAGCACTAAACACTAAACACTACGTGACGTGGGAGTGACAACAATACCGGAAACTAAATGACTTAAAATATATATATATATATAACCAGGCAAGTCAGTTACAAACAAATTCTTATTTTACAGTATCCTTCTGCCTGTTCAGGGGCCTGTTCAGGGGCAGAACAACAGATTTTTACCTTGTCAGCTTAGGGATTCGATCCAGCAACCTTTCAGTTACTGGCCCAATGCTTTAACTACTAGGCTACCTGCCGCCCCTCTAACCACTAATCTACCTGCCGCCCCTCTAACCACTAATCTACCTGCCGCCCCTCTAACCACTAGGCTACCTGCCACCCCTCTAACCACTAGGCTACCTGCCGCCCCTCTAACCACTAGGCTACCTGCCGCCCCTCTAACCACTAATCTACCTGCCGCCCCTCTAACCACTAGGCTACCTGCCGCCCCTCTAACCACTAGGCTACCTGCCGCCCCTCTAACCACTAGGCTACCTGCCGCCCCTCTAACCACTAGGCTACCTGCCGCCCCTCTAATCACTAATCTACCTGCCGCCCCTCTAACCACTAATCTACCTGCCGCCCCTCTAACCACTAATCTACCTGCCGCCCCTCTAACCACTAATCTACCTGCCGCCCCTCTAACCACTAGGCTACCAAGCGCCCCTCTAACCACTAGGCTACCTGCCGCCCCTCTAACCACTAGGCTACCTGCCGCCCCTCTAACCACTAGGCTACCTGCCGCCCCTCTAACCACTAATCTACCTGCCGCCCCTCTAACCACTAATCTACCTGCCGCCCCTCTAACCACTAATCTACCTGCCGCCCCTCTAACCACTAGGCTACCTGCCGCCCCTCTAACCACTAATCTACCTGCCGCCCCTCTAACCACTAATCTGAGGCAAGGATATTGCTGCCAGTAAGATTGCACCTAAATCAACCATTTATCGGATCATCAAGAACTTCAAGGAGAGCAGTTCAATCAGTTTGTCCGGAGAAGACAAGGTGAGCGCTACCATCAGTCCTGTGTCATGCCAACAGTAAAGCATCCTGAGACCATTCATGTGTGGGGTTGCTTCTCTGCCAAGGGACTGGGCTCACTCACAATTTTGCCAAAGAACACGGCCATGAATAAAGAATGGTACCAACACATCCTCCAGGAGCAACTTCTCCCAACCATCCAGGAACAGTTTGGTGATGAACAATGCCTTTTCCAGCATGATGGAGCACCTTGCCATAAGGCAAAAGTGATAACTAAGTGGCTCGGGGAACAAAACATCGATATTTTGGGTCCATGACCAGGAAACTCCCCAGACCTTAATCCCATTGAGAATTTGTGGTCAATCCTCAAGAGGCAGGTGGACAAACAAAACCCCACAAATTCTGACAAACTCCAAGCATTGATTATGCAATAATGATTCAGATGTGCCCAGAAGTTAATTGACAGCATGCCATCAGTCAGGATGTGGCCCAGAAGTTAATTGACAGCATGCCAGGGTGGTTTGCAGAGGTCTTGAAAAAGAAGGGTCAACACTGCAAATATTGACTCTTTGCATCAACTTCATGTAATTGTTAGTAAAAGCCTTCGACACTTATGAAATGTTTTAAAATGTATTTTAATTTTACCTTTATTTAGTTTGAGGTGAGCCAGGTTCACAAGGTGGAGTGTGTTGTCCCCTGGCTCAACAACACCCTGATCTTCTTCACCATCTCGCTGCAGCTCTGCCAGCAGCTCAAGGACAAGGTGGGTGACGTCTGTGGGCAGCAGGACACTTGTTTCCAACACTCCCATTGGTCCACAGAATACACTGAAGGGAATGAGTAGCTGCGGTGTTGGCATAGATTCAGGCTGTGGGTCAGTTGGTATGAAGTAGATGATTCACCTTGTTCAAGTGTGTCTGTAACCTAAAGAAATGTCAGACTCAGAGAAGACAGGGAGAGCTGTTTTGCTTCTGTGAAGAAGTTCTAAATGGTATTATTTTAATTTTATTTTAACTAGGCAAGTCAGTTAAGAACAAATTCTTATTTTCTAATGACAGTCAAGGAACAGTGTGTTAACTGCCTGTTCAGGGGCAGTATGACAGATTTGTACCTTGTCAGCTCGGGGGTTTGAACTTGCAACCTCCCGGTTACTAGTCCAACGCTCTAACCACTAGGCTACCCTGCCGCCCCCCTGCTTGTAATTATACTGAATTATTCCATAGTAACATCTGACAAAAAAATATCTAAAGACACTGAAGCAGAAAATTAATATTTGTGTCATCCTCAAAACTTTTGGCTACGACTGTCGCGTTAAAACTGAGTTTTAGTTGATGATAGTTTGTTCATGCACATCTGCCGTCTCCTAGATGAGGTTTATTTCAGACTGCAGGCGATACCCTCCTCTACTCCTCTTTCACGTATGGCTGCCCCCTTTATCACCCCCAGAGAGAACATTGTACCAGCTACAGCACTTCAACACTGATTCACAACACAGTCCTTTGGCAGCTCTGAAAATGTCCTGCGTTCAACCTTTTCAGCAGATAAGCACCCGTGCCCGCAGGGAGGCCTTTTGCCTTCTGGTAGGCCTTCATTGTAAATAATCATTTGTTCTTTAACTGACTTGCCTAGTTAAATAAAAGTGAAATAAAAAATATAATATAATTGAATTACGAGCCATATTCCTATAGACAGTCAGTGGACATTGATGTTTAGCCCTTTAACAGTGGAGTAATTATAGGTCTCTTCTCAAATGGTACCTTTCCTATTTAGTGCACTACTTTTGACCGGGCCCTGAGCAAAGTAGTGCACGACATAGGGAATATGGTGCCATTGGGTCCTGAGCAAAAGTAGTGCACTACATAGGGAATAGGGCACCATTGGGTCCTGAGCAAAAGTAGTGCACTACATAGGGAATAGGGCGCCATTGGGTCCTGGTCTAAAGTAGTGCACCACATAGGGAATAGGGTGCCATTTGGTCCTGGTCTAAAGTAGTGCACTACATAGGGAATAGGGCACCATTGGGTCCTGGTCTAAAGTAGTGCACTACATAGGGAATAAGGCGCCATTGGGTCCTGGTCTAAAGTAGTGCACTACATAGGGAATAGGGCGCCATTGGGTCCTGGTCTAAAGTAGTGCACCACATAGGGAATAGGGTACCATTGGGTCCTGGTCTAAAGTAGTGCACACATAGGAATAGGGTGCCTAAAGTAGTGCACCACATAGGGAATAGTACCATTGGGTCCTGGTCTAAAGTAGTGCACCACATAGGAATAGGGTGCCATTGGGTGCATAGCCTTAGTCCTTGAAAACGTGTGTACTTTACAGTAAATGGCTCGAATCTGATCACCTCGGTTAAAAGGACATTCGATACGCAATTGGTCACAACAATTCATCTCACAAATTGGGCTACATCCAAAATGGCACCATATTCCTTATATAGTGCCCTACTTTAGACCAGAGCCCTATTCCCTATATAGTGCCCTACTTTAGACCAGAGCCCTATTCCCTATATAGTGCCCTACTTTAGACCAGAGCCCTATTCCCTATAGGGCCCTACTTTGACCAGAGCCCTATTCCCTATATAGGGCCCTACTTTAGACCAGAGCCCTATTCCCTATACTTTAGACCAGAGCCCTATTCCCTATATAGGGCCCTACTTTAGACCAGGGCTCAAAGGTTTAATTGAAATCCCCTTTTAAGTGTTAAAAATGTGAAATTTTATCTTGATTTCATGCCTGCTGTTCCAATACATTTCATGCTGTTATCACAGATTGCATGCTGCTGTTCCAATACATTTCATGCTGTTATCACAGATTGCATGCTGCTTTTCAAATACATTTCATGCTGTTATCACAGATTTCATGCTGTTATCACAGATTTCATGCTGTTATCATAGATTTCATGCTGTTATCATAGATTTCATGCCTGCTGTTCCAATACATTTCATGCTGTTTCACACATTTCATGCTGTTATCACAGATTTCATGCTGCTATTTCATGGCTGTTTTTCTATGGCTCCTGCAGAGAACTAGCTGTTCTTCAGGGTCATGTCCCAAATTGCATCCAATTTCCTCTTTAGTTCACTACTTTTAACCAGGGTCCATAAGGAATAGGGAACCATTTGTGACACAGCCTTCCCTAGCTGTGAGTACTCTGGCCTCCTCTCCTCACTCCCTCTCTGTGTCCTGTGGTAGATGTGGTGAAACTGGTGTTCTGCTCCAACAGGAAACCATCCCTTCACCACTGACCTCCAGATGCGTAAATACTCCCATTGCCTTGCTGGTTCACGTCTATGAAAGTACAAACAACCGCAATGGATTTTCCTGGAAGAAAAGGTTTGATTAAACCTAATATTTGTTTATTGAACACAATAATGGTTTTATAGGTACCTTGTAGAAAAGACAAGTATGCAATTCTGATATAAACATAAAAGAGCAGACAGAATAAGTTCTATATCTATATCCAGCCCTCCATCAGATGAAATGATATTATAAAAAGATAATAAGTGTTATTGTTGAAAGTGTTATGGAATAGGTTAGGTCGTTTAGACAGCACACTGCAGCTCACTACCACTTCCACAATCCATCCCCCAGGGGGCAGTAGCGACCTTGTCCAAATGCTGAGCCTAGTTGATAAGGAGACAGGTGCTGCCAATGAGGTGATCATCAGTGAGCGTCCCAGCTGGCAGAGCCGTGAGGTTGTTGGTTTTATTTCCGTGTCCCTGAGGCCTTTCGTTTGGATTGTGAATCTTTTAGTGGAGGCCTGTCTGTCTCCTTGTATATATTTGTTCCTGGCACCATCTGAACATAGTTATCAGCTTGGGCTCACCACCCCAAAGGGGTCAAGACAGAGCCCTAAGGTGAGGTAGCTGTCTCCTGGGTACATACATTCAACACCTAGGCTCGTACTCTGATTTCTCACGTAGTTGTGCATCTTAAATCAGGTTACAGACCAGTTAACTAGGCCTAAGAAGCCCCTCTAGACATAACACGAGCAGCATTAGGCATGTAGGCTATTGGTTTCCTAACAAAAGCACATACAGATGTTGGATCTTAATTTGATCACCCTTTTTGTTGCAGAGAAATGCAGATGAGCTACGTGATTTACATCAATTCACCGAAAAGAAACCCACACTAACACAGTATTGCACTTTATTACGTAGCCTGCTTTTGGCCAGCTGCAGGTAATAGTCTTAACCACCGATCAACATTATGGACTGAAGTTTCAAATCCTGTGGCAGCAGGATTCTTTTTTTTGCTTTGACAACATAGGTCAAATTAAGATCCTACATCTGTAGCAGAATACCACCGACCTACACAAATGCTAAAATACTTTCAATCCCACACTGGTTCAAATCTATGGAAGTACAAACAACCTCAAGGGATTTTCCTGGAAGACGAACGGTTAAATAAACTCCTGTTAAAGATCATCTTTTTAAAACAAGGTGAATGAAATAAGGTTAACGTTTTTAGTTAATCCTAGTTTTACCCAAGTGGAGGTGTTATTGTTGAAAGGATGTACAGTGCCCTCCTGATTATTGTCACCCTGGGTATATGTGAACAAAGTCTGTGAAAAATGTCATTGTTTATTTATCTGTGACAATCAAAATATCATATGAAAAAATGTCATTGAAATAATTATTTTATTTATCAGCTTAACCCCTTTGTGACAATCTAGAAAATATCCATATGAATCTAACCTAGATTTAATTGAGTTAACTTCACCTAGATAAAAAAAATGAGTCTATCAAGATAATAGCTCTAGTTCCTATTTTTAAAACATTCATGTCAGTCGCCTCCTATAATTGATTGGGAGAACACACCCTACCTAGATAACAGCTTAGTCGCATTCTGAACACACCCTCCTATCACCTAGATAACAGCTCTGAGTCGCCTCCTATAATATTTGATGAGGGGAGAACACACCCTCCTATCACCTAGATAACAGCTCTGAGTCGCCTCCTATAATGTTTGATGAGGGGAGAACACACCCTCCTATCACCTAGATAACAGCTCTGAGTCGCCTCCTATATGAGGCGTCTGATGAGGTGGGAGAACACACCCTCCTATCACCTAGATAACAGCTCTGAGTCGCCTCCTATAATGTTTGATGAGGGGAGAACACACCCTCCTATCACCTAGATAACAGCTCTGAGTCGCCTCCTATAATATTTGATGAGGGGAGAACACACCCTCCTATCACCTAGATAACAGCTCTGAGTCGCCTCCTATAATGTTTGATGAGGGAGAACACCTCCTATCACCTAGATAACAAGTCGCTCCTATAATAGGCGTCTGATGAGGTGGGAGAACACACCCTCCTATCACCTAGATAACAGCTCTGATGCCTCCTATAATGTTTGATGAGGGGAGAACACACCCCCTCACCTATCACCTGAGGGGAGAACACACCCTCCTATCACCTAGATAACAGCTCTGAGTCGCCTCCTATAATGTTTGATGAGGTGGGAGAACACACCCTCCTATCACCTAGATAACAGCTCTGAGTCGCCTCCTATAATGTTTGATGAGGTGGGAGAACACACCCTCCTATCACCTAGATAACAGCTCTGAGTCGTCTCCTATAATGTCTGATGAGGTGGGAGAACACACCCTCCTATCACCTAGATAACAATGTCTCCTATAATGTCTGATGAGGTGGAAGAACACACCCTCCTATCACCTAGATAACAGCTCTGAGTCGCTCTCCTATAAACCCTCCTATCACCTAGATAACAGCTCTGAGTGTCTCCTATAAGGATGAGGGGAGAACACACCCTCCTATCACCTAGATAACAGCTCTGAGTCGCCTCCTATAATGTTTGATGAGGTGGGAGAACACACCCTCCTATCACCTAGATAACAGCTCTGAGTCGAACACACCCTCCTCCTATAATGTTTGATGAGGTGGGAGAACACACCCTCCTATCACCTAGATCACCTAGATAACTGATGAGGGGAGAACACACCCTCCTATCACCTAGATAACAGTCGTCGTCTCCTATAATGTCTGATGAGGTGGGAGAACACACCCCTCCTATAATGTTTGATGAGGTGGGAGAACACACCCTCCTATCACCTAGATAACAGCTCTGAGTCGCCTCCTATAATGTTTGATGAGGTGGGAGAACACACCCTCCTATCACCTAGATAACAGCTCTGAGTCGCCTCCTATAATGTTTGATGAGGTGGGAGAACACACCCTCCTATCACCTAGATAACAGCTCTGAGTCGTCTCCTATAATGTTTGATGAGGTGGGAGAACACACCCTCCTATCACCTAGATAACAGCTCTGAGTCGTCTCCTATAATGTTTGATGAGGTGGGAGAACACACCCTCCTATCACCTAGATAACAGCTCTGAGTCGTCTCCTATAATGTTTGATGAGGTGGGAGAACACACCCTCCTATCACCTAGATAACAGCTCTGAGTCGTCTCCTATAATGTTTGATGAGGTGGGAGAACACACCCTCCTATCACCTAGATAACAGCTCTGAGTCGAACACACCCTCCTCACCTAGATAACAGCTCTGAGTCGTCTCCTATAATGTTTGATGAGGTGGGAGAACACACCCTCCTATCATAGTAACAGCTCTGAGTGTCTCCTATAATGTTTGTGGGAGAACACACCCTCCTATCACCTAGATAACAGCTCTGAGTCGTCTCCTATAATGTTTGATGAGGTGGGAGAACACACCCTCCTATCACCTAGATAACAGCTCTGAGTCGTCTCCTATAATGTTTGATGAGGTGGGAGAACACACCCTCCTATCACCTAGATAACAGCTCTGAGTCGTCTCCTATAATGTTTGATGAGGGGGAGAACACACCCTCCTATCACCTAGATAACAGCTCTGAGTCGCCTCTATAATGTTTGATGAGGTGGGAGTCGCCTCCTATAATGTTTGATGAGGTGGGAGAACACACCCTCCTATCACCTAGATAACAGCTCTGAGTCGTCTCCTATAATGTTTGATGAGGTGGGAGAACACCCTCCTATCACCTAGATCAGCTCTGAGTCGCCTCCTATAATGTTTGATGAGGTGGGAGAACACACCCTCCTATCACCTAGATAACAGCTCTGAGTCCTCCTATAATGTTTGATGAGGTGGGAGAACACACCCTCCTATCACCTAGATAACAGCTCTGAGTCGTCTCCTATAATGTTTGATGAGGTGGGAGAACACACCCTCCTATCACCTAGATAACAGCTCTGAGTCGCCTCCTATAATGTTTGATGAGGTGGGAGAACACACCCTCCTATCACCTAGATAACAGCTCTGAGTCGTCTCCTATAATGTTTGATGAGGTGGGAGAACACACCCTCCTATCACCTAGATAACAGCTCTGAGTCGTCTCCTATAATGTTTGATGAGGTGGGAGAACACACCCTCCTATCACCTAGATAACAGCTCTGAGTCGCCTCCTATAATGTTTGATGAGGTGGGAGAACACACCCTCCTATCACCTAGATAACAGCTCTGAGTCGTCTATAATGTTTGATGGAGGTGGGAGCTCCTATAATGTTTGATGAGGTGGGAGAACACACCCCTCCTATCACCTAGATAACAGCTCTGAGTCGTCTCCTATAATGTTTGATGGATGAGGTGGGAGAACACACCCTCCTATCACCTAGATAACAGCTCTGAGTCTGATGAGGTGGGAGAACACACCCTCCTATCACCTAGATAATGTTTGATGAGGTGGGAGAACACACCCTCCTATCACCTAGATAACAGCTCTGAGTCGTCTCCTATAATGTTTGATGAGGTGGGAGAACACACCCTCCTATCACCTAGATAACAGCTCTGAGTCGTCTCCTATAATGTTTGATGAGGTGGGAGAACACACCCTCCTATCACCTAGATAACAGCTCTGAGTCGTCTCCTATAATGTTTGATGAGGTGGGAGAACACACCCTCCTATCACCTAGATAACAGCTCTGAGTCGCCTCCTATAATGTTTGATGAGGTGGGAGAACACACCTCCTATCACCTAGATAACAGCTCTGAGTAACAGCTCTCCTATAATGTTTGATGAGGTGGGAGAACACACCCTCCTATCACCTAGATAACAGCTCTGAGGTGGGAGAACACACCCTCCTATCACCTAGATAACAGTCTGAGTCGTCTCCTATAATGTTTGATGAGGTGGGAGAACACACCCTCCTATGGGAGAACACACCCTCCTATCACCTAGATAACAGCTCTGAGTCGCCTCCTATAATGTTTGATGAGGTGGGAGAACACACCCTCCTATCACCTAGATAACAGCTCTGAGTCGTCTCCTATAATGTTTGATGAGGTGGGAGAACACACCCTCCTATCACCTAGATAACAGCTCTGAGTCGCCTCCTATAATGTCTGATGAGGTGGGAGAACACACCCTCCTATCACCTAGATAACAGCTCTGAGTCGTCTCCTATAATGTTTGATGAGGTGGGAGAACACATAGGCAGGAATTGTCCATTGCAAAAGCTTAATTCTATTAATTCTATGGTCAGTGAACCATTTTCATGTGGATTTGGAGGTTTGCTTTGGATCACTGTCCTGCTGAATGATTTAACAACGACCCAGTTTTAGCCTCCTGGTAGAGGCAGACAGGTTTCTCCTGGTAGAGGCAGACAGGTTTCTCCTGGTAGAGGCAGACAGGTTCCTCCTGGTAGAGGCAGACAGGTTCCTCCTGGTAGAGGCAGACAGGTTCCTCCTGGTAGAGGCAGACAGGTTTCTCCTGGTAGAGGCAGACAGGTTCCTCCTGGTAGAGGCAGACAGGTTTCTCCTGGTAGAGGCAGACAGGTTCCTCCTGGTAGAGGCAGACAGGTTCCTCCTGGTAGAGGCAGACAGGTTCCTCCTGGTAGAGGCAGACAGGTTTCTCCTGGTAGAGGCAGACAGGTTCCTCCTGGTAGAGGCAGACAGGTTTCTCCTGGTAGAGGCAGACAGGTTCCTCCTGGTAGAGGCAGACAGGTTTCTCCTGGTAGAGGCAGACAGGTTCAGGTTCCTCCTGGTAGAGGCAGACAGGTTCCTCCTGGTAGAGGCAGACAGGTTCCTCCTGGTAGAGGCAGACAGGTTCCTCCTGGTAGAGGCAGACAGGTTCCTCCTGGTAGAGGCAGACAGGTTCCTCCTGGTAGAGGCAGACAGGTTCCTCCTGGTACAGGCAGACAGGTTTCTCCTGGTAGAGGCAGACAGGTTTCTCCTGGTAGAGGCAGACAGGTTCCTCCTGGTAGAGGCAGACAGGTTCCTCCTGGTAGAGGCAGACAGGTTCCTCCTGGTAGAGGCAGACAGGTTTCTCCTGGTAGAGGCAGACAGGTTTCTCCTGGGAGAGGCAGACAGGTTCCTCCTGGTAGAGGCAGACAGGTTTCTCCTGGTAGAGGCAGACAGGTTCCTCCTGGTAGAGGCAGACAGGTTCCTCCTGGTAGAGGCAGACAGGTTTCTCCTGGTAGAGGCAGACAGGTTTCTCCTGGTAGAGGCAGACAGGTTTCTCCTGGTAGAGGCAGACAGGTTCCTCCTGGTAGAGGCAGACAGGTTCCTCCTGGTAGAGGCAGACAGGTTCCTCCTGGTAGAGGCAGACAGGTTCCTCCTGGTACAGGCAGACAGGTTCCTCCTGGTACAGGCAGACAGGTTCCTCCTGGTAGAGGCAGACAGGTTTCTCCTGGTAGAGGCAGACGGGTTTCTCCTGGTAGAGGCAGACGGGTTTCTCCTGGTAGAGGCAGACGGGTTTCTCCTGGTAGAGGCCGACGGGTTTCTCCTGGTAGAGGCAGACAGGTTCCTCCTGGTAGAGGCAGACGGGTTCCTCCTGGTAGAGGCAGACGGGTTCCTCCTGGTAGAGGCAGACGGGTTCCTCCTGGTAGAGGCAGACGGGTTTCTCCTGGTAGAGGCAGACGGGTTCCTCCTGGTAGAGGCAGACGGGTTCCTCCTGGTAGAGGCAGACGGGTTCCTCCTGGTAGAGGCAGACGGGTTCCTCCTGGTAGAGGCAGACGGGTTCCTCCTGGTAGAGGCAGACGGGTTCCTCCTGGTAGAGGCAGACGGGTTTCTCCTGGTAGAGGCAGACATGTTCCTCCTGGTAGAGGCAGACATGTTCCTCCTGGTAGAGGCAGACAGGTTCCTCCTGGTAGATGTAGACAGGTTTCTCCTGGTAGATGTAGACAGGTTTCTCCTGGTAGAGGCAGACAGGTAGAGGCAGACAGGTTTCTCCTGGCAACCCTTCCGTATAACTTGTTGTCATGGAGACGGAGTCTAACTGTAGATTTGGAGACCCCGAGGATTAACCCACTTCTGCAGTTCTCCAACTGTGATCCTTGGAGATTTGTTGTTGCCACGTGATCCATCCTTCTGGTCTGTGCCTGGAGGCAAAATACACCTGGGTCTTCTTCTAGGCCGGTTTCTGGGTCTTCTTCTAGGCCGGTTCCTGGGTCTTCTTCTAGGCCGGTTCCTGGGTCTTCTTCTAGGCCGGTTCGTCACAGATCCAGCTGGTTGACGTTTCTTCATTATTGCACTAATGGTGGAGATGGGTATTCTCAGCCATGTTGATATCTATTTTATAGCCATTGTCTGATTTGTGAAGGTCAACAGCCTTTTGTCTCATATTCATCTGTGTGTTCTCTGGTCTTTCCCATGTTGAAGGATGACTAAGGGCAGTTTAGCCTGTGTGTCACCTCATGTTTATACCCCATGGATGGGATAACCACTTAAGAGTTCCCAAAGACTCTTAAAAGTAACTTTTAAAAGTAAATTCTTAATCGGAAATACATATCAAATTAGATTCTATTCATAAGAATTTCTAGAGGTGCCAATAATTGTGAGACGCATGTTTTTGAATAATATAATTATTACTTGATGACGATGTCTGAGTTCAGGACCTGGGGTCATTGAGTCATCACAGGGGTCAACTAACAGACGGTGGGAGACTGGCTTAGGTTGAACGGTTTTGGTATGTACTACTGTCTGTACATTTATGACGTCATACAAGGTTCAATAGACAGTAGGTAACTGCACATGAACAGTTGAGAATTAAATAATGTATGTGTGCGTGTGTCTGTACGTGTGTGTGTGTTTGGGGGGGGGGTCTGTACATGTGTTTGTCTGTGCGTGTGTGTGTGTGTGTGGGTCTGTACGTGTGTTTGTCTGTGCGTGTGTGTGTGTGTGTGTGTGTGTGTGTGTGTGTGTGTGTGTGTGTGTGTGTGTGTGTGTGTGTGTGTGTGTGTGTCTGTACGTGTGTGTGTGTGAGTCTGTACGTATGTGTGTCTGTGCGTGTGTGTGTGGGTCTGCACGTGTGTGTGGGTCTGTGCGTGTGTGTGGGTCTGCACGTGTGTGTGGGTCTGTGCGTGTGTGTATTTGTACTTATAAAGGATCCCCATTAGTTCCGGCCAAGACAGCAGCTACTCTTCCTGGGATTTATTATGGATCCCCATTAGTTCCTGCCAAGGCAGCAGCTACTCTTCCTGGGGTTTATTATGGATCCCCATTAGTTCCAGCCAAGGCAGCAGCTACTCTTGCTGGGGTTTATTATGGATCCCCATTAGTTCCTGCCAAGGCAGCAGCTACTCTTCCTGGGGTTTATTAAGGATCCCCATTAGTTCCTGCCAAGGCAGCAGCTCCTCTTCCTGGGGTTTATTATGGATCCCCATTAGTTCCAGCCAAGTCAGTAGCTACTCTTCCTGGGGTTTATTAAGGATCCCCATTAGTTCCGGCCAAGACAGCAGCTACTCTTCCTGGGGTTTATTAAGGATCCCCATTAGTTCCTGCCAAGGCAGCAGCTACTCTTCCTGGGGTTTATTAAGGATCCCCATTAGTTCCAGCCAAGGCAGCAGCTACTCTTTCTGGGGTTTATTATGGATCCCCATTATTTCCAGCCAAGGCAGCAGCTACTCTTCCTGGGGTTTATTATGGATCCCCATTAGTTCCAGCCAAGTCAGCAGCTACTCTTCCTGGGGTTTATTAAGGATCCCCATTAGTTCCGGCCAAGACAGCAGCTACTCTTCCTGGGGTTTATTAAGGATCCCCATTAGTTCCTGCCAAGGCAGCAGCTACTCTTCCTGGGGTTTATTATGGATCCCCATTAGTTCCTGCCAAGGCAGCAGCTGCTCTTCCTGGGGTTTATTAAGGATCCCCATTAGTTCCAGCCAAGGCAGCAGCTACTCTTCTTGGGGTTTATTAAGGATCCCCATTAGTTCCTGCCAAGGCAGCAGCTCCTCTTCCTGGAGTTTATTATGGATCCCCATTAGTTCCAGCCAAGGCAGCAGCTACTCTTCCTGGGGTTTATTATGGATCCCCATTAGTTCCAGCCAAGGCAGCAGCTACTCTTCATGGGGTTTATTATGTATCCCCATTAGTTCCAGCCAGGGCAGCAGCTACTCTTCCTGGGGTTTATTACGGATCCCCATTAGTTCCTGCCAAGGCAGCAGCTACTCTTCCTGGGGTTTATTATGGATCCCCATTAGTTCCAGCCAAGGCAGAATCTCTTCTTCCTGGGGGTTATTATGGATACCCAATAGATCCTGCCAAGGCAGCAGCTACTCTTCCTGGGGTTTATTAAGGATCCCCATTAGTTCCTGCCAAGGCAGCAGCTCCTCTTCCTGGGGTTTATTAAGGATCCCCATTAGTTCCAGCCAAGGCAGCAGCTACTCTTCCTGGGGTTTATTATGGATCCCCATTAGTTCCTGCCAAGGCAGCAGCTACTCTTCCTGGGGTTTATTATGGATCCCCATTAGTTCCAGCCAAGGCAGCAGCTACTCTTCCTGGGGTTTATTAAGGATCCCCATTAGTTCCAGCCAAGGCAACAGCTACTCTTCCTGGGGTTTATTATGGATCCCCATTAGTTCCTGCCAAGGCAGCAGCTACTCTTCCTGGGGTTTATTAAGGATCCCCATTAGTTCCAGCCAAGGCAACAGCTACTCTTCCTGGGGTTTATTATGGATCCCCATTAGTTCCTGCCAAGGCAGCAGCTACTCTTCCTGGGGTTTATTAAGGATCCCCATTAGTTCCTGCCAAGGCAGCAGCTACTCTTCCTGGGGTTTATTATGGATCCCCATTAGTTCCAGCCAAGGCAGCAGCTCCTCTTCTTGGAGTCCAACAAAACGAAGTCAGTTATATACAAATAAAAACATGACATTACATTTCACAACAGATGTCAAAACACATTAAGTAGAGCAGTGTGTAAAACAATACTGGAGTCCTGGAAGGTGCAGAGTGCAGTTCTTAGTCTGAACTCTGAGGACTGTAAATTAACAGGTTATATCTCTTAGTCTGAACTCTCCACATCCTGTTGAGGACTGTAAATTACCAGGTTATATCTCTATATCTCTTAGTCTGAACCCTCCACATCCTGTTGAGGACTGTAAATTACCAGGTTATATCTCTTAGTCTGAACTCTCCACATCCTGTTGAGGACTGTATATTACCAGGTTATATCTCTTAGTCTGAACTCTGAGGACTGTAAATTACCAGGTTATATCTCTTAGTCTGAACTCTCTACAACCTGTTGATGACTGTAGTAAATTACCAGGTTATATCTCTATATCTCTCAGTCTGAACTCTCTACATCCTGTTGAGGACTGTAAATTACCAGGTTATGTCTCTTAGTCTGAACTCTCCACATCCTGTTGAGGACTGTATATTACCAGGTTACATCTCTATATGTCTTAGTCTGAACTCTCCACAACCTGTTGAGGACTGTAGTAAATTAACAGGTTATATCTCTTAGTCTGAACCCTCCACATCCTGTTGAGGACTGTAAATTACCAGGTTATATCTCTATACATCTTAGTCTGAACTCTCTACAACCTGTTGAGGACTGTATATTACCAGGTTATATCTCTATATCTCTTAGTCTGAACTCTCTACAACCTGTTGAGGACTGTAAATTACCAGGTTATATCTCTATATCTCTTAGTCTGAACTCTCTACAACCTGTTGAGGACTGTAGTAAATTACCAGGTTATATCTCTATATCTCTCAGTCTGAACTCTCCACATCCTGTTGAGGACTGTAAATTACCAGGTTATATATCTTAGTCTGAACCCTCCACATCCTGTTGAGGACTGTATATTACCAGGATATATCTCTTAGTCTGAACCCTCCACATCCTGTTGAGGACTGTAAATTACCAGGTTATATCTCTATATCTCTTAGTCTGAACTCTCCACATCCTGTTGAGGACTGTAGTAAATTACCAGGTTATATCTCTATATCTTTTAGTCTGAACTCTCCACATCCTGTTGAGGACTGTAGTAAATTACCAGGTTATATCTCTATATCTCTTAGTCTGAACTCTCCACATCCTGTTGAGGACTGTATATTACCAGGTTATATCTCTATATCTCTCAGTCTGAACTCTCCACATCCTGTTGAGGACTGTAGTAAATTACCAGGTTATATCTCTATATCTTTTAGTCTGAACTCTCCACATCCTGTTGAGGACTGTAGTAAATTACCAGGTTATATCTCTCAGTCTGAACTCTCCACATCCTGTTGAGGACTGTAGTAAATTACCAGGTTATATAGATGTATATCTCTTAGTCTGAACTCTCCACATCCTGTTGAGGACTGTAAATTACCAGGTTAAATCTCTTAGTCTGAACTCTCCACATCCTGTTGAGGACTGTAGTAAATTAACAGGTTATATCTCTTAGTCTGAACTCTCCACATCCTGTTGAGGACTGTAAATTACCAGGTTATATCTCTATATCTCTTAGTCTGAACTCTCCAAATCCTGTTGAGGACTGTACTAAATTACCAGGTTATATCTCTCAGTCTGAACTCTCCACATCCTGTTGAGGACTGTAGTAAATTAACAGGTTATATAGATGTATATCTCTTAGTCTGAACTATCCACATCCTGTTGAGGACTGTAGTAAATTACCAGGTTATATCTCTGTCTGAACTCTCCACATCCTCTTGAGGACTGTAGTAAATTAACAGGTTATATATCTTAGTCTGAACTCTCCACATCCTGTTGAGGACTGTAAATTACCAGGTTATATCTCTTAGTCTGAACTCTCCACATCCTGTTGAGGACTGTAGTAAATTACCAGGTTATATCTCTATATCTTTTAGTCTGAACTCTCCACATCCTGTTGAGGACTGTAGTAAATTACCAGGTTATATCTCTATATCTTTTAGTCTGATCTCTCCACATCCTGTTGAGGACTGTAGTAAATTACCAGGTTATATCTCTATATCTCTTAGTCTGAACTCTCCACATCCTGTTGAGGACTGTATATTACCAGGTTATATCTCTATATCTCTCAGTCTGAACTCTCCACATCCTGTTGAGGACTCTAGTAAATTACCAGGTTATATCTCTATATCTTTTAGTCTGAACTCTCCACATCCTGTTGAGGACTGTAGTAAATTACCAGGTTATATCTCTCAGTCTGAACTCTCCACATCCTGTTGAGGACTGTAGTAAATTACCAGGTTATATAGATGTATATCTCTTAGTCTGAACTCTCCACATCCTGTTGAGGACTGTAAATTACCAGGTTAAATCTCTTAGTCTGAACTCTCCACATCCTGTTGAGGACTGTAGTAAATTAACAGGTTATATCTCTTAGTCTGAACTCTCCACATCCTGTTGAGGACTGTAAATTACCAGGTTATATCTCTATATCTCTTAGTCTGAACTCTCCAAATCCTGTTGAGGACTGTACTAAATTACCAGGTTATATCTCTGTCTGAACTCTCACATCCTGCTGAGGACTGTAGTAAATTAACAGGTTATATAGATGTATATCTCTTAGTCTGAACTATCCACATCCTGTTGAGGACTGTAGTAAATTACCAGGTTATATCTCTCAGTCTGAACTCTCCACATCCTGTTGAGGACTGTAAATTACCAGGTTATATCTCTATATCTCTTAGTCTGAACTCTCCAAATCCTGTTGACGACTGTAGTAAATTACCAGGTTATATCTCTCAGTCTGAACTCTCCACATCCTGTTGAGGACTGTAGTAAATTAACAGGTTATATCTCTTAGTCTGAACTCTCCACATCCTGTTGAGGACTGTAAATTACTAGGTTATATCTCTTAGTCTGAACTCTCCACATCCTGTTGAGGACTGTAGTAAATTAACAGGTTATATCTCTTAGTCTGAACTCTCCACATCCTGTTGAGGACTGTAAATTACTAGGTTATATCTCTTAGTCTGAACTCTCCACATCCTGTTGAGGACTGTAGTAAATTACCAGGTTATATCTCTATATCTTTTAGTCTGAACTCTCCACATCCTGTTGAGGACTGTAGTAAATTACCAGGTTATATCTCTCAGTCTGAACTCTCCACATCCTGTTGAGGACTGTAGTAAATTACCAGGTTATATAGATGTATATCTCTTAGTCTGAACTCTCCACATCCTGTTGAGGACTGTAAATTACCAGGTTAAATCTCTTAGTCTGACCTCTCCACATCCTGTTGAGGACTGTAGTAAATTACCAGGTTAAATCTCTTAGTCTGAACTCTCCACAACCTGTTGAGGACTGTATATTACCAGGTTATATCTCTATATCTCTCAGTCTGAACTCTCTACAACCTGTTGAGGACTGTAGTAAATTAACAGGTTATATCTCTTAGTATGAACTCTCCAAATCCTGTTGAGGACTGTAGTAAATTACCAGGTTATATATCTCAGTCTGAACTCTCCACATCCTGTTGAGGACTGTAGTAAATTAACAGGTTATATAGATGTATATCTCTTAGTCTGAACTCTCCACATCCTGTTGAGGACTGTAAATTACCAGGTTATATCTCTTAGTCTGAACTCCCCACATTCGCTTTGGGACTGGGTTATGGAGAATACTGGGGACATGTGTGTGTGATGGGACTGGGTTATGGAGAATACTGGGGACATGTGTGTGTGATGGGACTGGGTTATGGAGATTACTGGGGACATGTGTGATGGGACTGGGTTATGGAGACTACTGGGGGTGTGTGATGGGACTGGGTTATGGAGACTACTGGGGACATGTGTGATGGGACTGGGTTATGGAGAATACTGGGGTGTGTGTGATGGGACTGGGTTATGGAGACTACTGGGGGTGTGTGTGATGGGACTGGGTTATGGAGACTACTGGGGGTGTGTGTGATGGGACTGGGTTATGGAGACTACTGGGGGTGTGTGTGATGGGACTGGGTTATGGAGACTACTGGGGACATGTGTGATGGGACTGGGTTATGGAGAATACTGGGGTGTGTGTGATGGGACTGGGTTATGGAGAATACTGGGGACATGTGTGTGATGGGACTGGGTTATGGAGAATACTGGGGACGTGTGTGTGATGGGACTGGGTTATGGAGAATACTGGGGACATGTGTGTGATGGGACTGGGTTATGGAGAATACTGGGGACGTGTGTGATGGGACTGGGTTATGGAGAATACTGGGGACGTGTGTGATGGGACTGGGTTATGGAGAATACTGGGGACGTGTGTGATGGGACTGGGTTATGGAGAATACTGGGGACGTGTGTGATGGGACTGGGTTATGGAGAATACTGGGGACGTGTGTGATGGGACTGGGTTATGGAGAATACTGGGGACGTGTGTGATGGGACTGGGTTATGGAGAATACTGGGGACATGTGTGATGGGACTGGGTTATGGAGAATACTGGGGACATGTGTGATGGGACTGGGTTATGGAGAATACTGGGGACGTGTGTGATGGGACTGGGTTATGGAGAATACTGGGGACGTGTGTGATGGGACTGGGTTATGGAGAATACTGGGGACGTGTGTGATGGGACTGGGTTATGGAGAATACTGGGGACGTGTGTGATGGGACTGGGTTATGGAGAATACTGGGGACGTGTGTGTGATGGGACTGGGTTAGTCGATGGATGACCTGTGGAAAGACTACACGTCAACTCAACAGTGTGTGTGTTGCTCTGTGGAAATATGAAATCTCCTACCCTGTCTGTCTGTCTGTCTGTCTGTCTGTCTGTCTGTCTGTCTGTCTGTCTGTCTGTCTGTCTGTCTGTCTGTCTGTCTGTCTGTCTGTCTGTCTGTCTGTCTGTCTGTCTGTGTGTTGCTCTGTGGAAATATGAAACCTCCTACCCTGCGTGTCTGTCTGTGTGTGTGTTGCTCTGTGGAAATATGAAATATCCTACCCTGTGTGTCTGTCTGTGTGTGTGTTGCTCTGTGGAAATATGAAACATCCTACCCTGTGTGTCTGTCTGTGTGTGTGTTGCTCTGTGGAAATATGAAACATCCTACCCTGTGTGTCTGTCTGTGTGTGTGTTGCTCTGTGGAAATGTGAAACATCCTACCCTGCGTGTCTGTCTGTGTGTGTGTTGCTCTGTGGAAATGTGAAACATCCTACCCTGTGTGTCTGTCTGTGTGTGTGTTGCTCTGTGGAAATATGAAACCTCCTACCCTGCGTGCCTGTCTGTCTGTGTGTGTGTTGCTCTGTGGAAATGTGAAACCTCCTACCCTGCGTGCCTGTCTGTCTGTGTGTGTGTTGCTCTGTGGAAATGTGAAACCTCCTACCCTGTGTGTCTGTGTGTGTGTTGCTCTGTGGAAATATGAAACCTCCTACCCTGCAGTGTGTGTGTGTGTTGCTCTGTGGAAATGTGAAACCTCCTACCCTGCGTGCCTGTCTGTGTGTGTGTGTGTTGCTCTGTGGAAATGTGAAACATCCTACCCTGCTAGGGTCTGTCTGTGTGTGTGTTGCTCTGTGGAAATGTGAAACATCCTACCCTGCTAGGGTCCAAGTCACCCAGCACAACACAGACATAAAACATTAAAACATGAAGAGATGTGAGCTTGAGAATGTGGGGCGATTACCAGTTGCACCCTATCCCCTATGGGCCCTGGTTCAAAGTAGTGCACTATATAGGGAATAGGGTGCACTATACAGGGAATAAGGTTCACTATATAGGGAATAGGGTGCACTATATGGGGAATAAGGTTCACTATATAGGGAAAAAGGTTCACTATATAGGGAATAAGGTTCACTATATAGGGAATAAGGTTCACTATATAGGGAATAAGGTTCACTATATAGGGAATAGGGTGCACTATATAGGGAATAAGGTTCACTATATAGGGAATAAGGTTCACTATATAGGGAATAGGGTGCACTATATAGGGAATAAGGTTCACTATATAGGGAATAAGGTTCACTATATAGGGAATAAGGTTCACTATATAGGGAATAAGGTTCACTATATAGGGAATAGGGTGCACTATATAGGGAATAAGGTTCACTATATAGGGAATAAGGTTCACTATATAGGGAATAAGGTTCACTATATAGGGAATAAGGTTCACTATATAGGGAATAGGGTGCACTATATAGGGAATAAGGTTCACTATATAGGGAATAAGGTTCACTATATAGGAAATAAGGTTCACTATATAGGGAATAAGGTTCACTATATAGGGAATAAGGTTCACTATATAGGGAATAAGGTTCACTATATAGAATAAGGTTCACTATATAGGGAATAAGGTTCACTATATAGGGAATAAGGTTCACTATATAGGGAATAAGGTTCACTATATAGGGAATAAGGTTCACTATATAGGAAATAAGGTTCACTATATAGGGAATAAGGTTCACTATATAGGGAATAAGGTTCACTATATAGGGAATAAGGTTCACTATATAGGGAATAAGGTTCACTATATAGGAAATAAGGTTCACTATATAGGGAAAAGGGTGTCGTTTTGGACCACCCGTTGTGAATACAGTGCCCCTCTTTTTATAAAGAGGAGGCCTCGATTGATTTTCAACCATCACACAGTCTGTATTCCCTATTTAGTCTGAATGTGGTCGTTTTAAAGAATACATCCTCTAGCTACACGCATTCAAACAACATGCTTCCATGACAGTGTTGTTGGCTATTCTTCTTCTGGAGAAGATGAGCAAGTATATTAGGCTGAAGATGACGCCAAAAGCTGTGCTACGCTGGCAATAAAACCCACTGATCATCTTGCTCAGTGTAGTTTTAATTTCCCATAAGTGTTTCCGAGGACTGATTTTCTATCCAGAGGGCAACACTGATGTGATCGGCGTTCTGAGAAGTTGAACCTCTTAAAATTAAACTGCAATGAGGGAAGATCTAAGGACGACTACGTCTGTTCTTTCAGCAGTCCTCTCTTACTTTTCTCCACGTCTTGTATCAAAGATGATACTAGCTCTGCCTGTATCTCTGCTCTTCAAGATGATACTTGCCTCCAGACCCATTGACCGCTCTGTTTGGTACAGTTGATGGGAATAACCACGAAGGGAAAGCTGTCTCTCTTTGTACTCTATTAGCCAAAAGGCTCATATTGCAATTTTGGAAACTGGAGACTGTACCCACCTTTGAAATGTGATTATGGGATTTAGGGAATGTAATACATATGGAAAAGATTCGATACAATACCTCCAATAGAAGTCCAATGTTTTACAAAATATGGCAGCCGATACTGGATAACTGGTCTAGTCCCACTTCATAACTGGGCTTTGTCCTCTAAATTGGCCATCCCATTCAACAGTACAATGAATGTCATTGTTAGTATTGCTGTCTTTTTTATTTGATTTTTTATTGTAAAATAATAAACATATTATGTATTAAAAAAAGAAGATGATACTAGCTCTGCCTGTATCTCTGCTCTTGACATATTCCCCTTCTACATGGAACTAGATGTTAGCTGACAGCTGACAGTTCAACCCCACCCATCAGAGACTATCCAAAAGGACTTGTATGACAGACCACTCACCACAGGAACCTAAAAATAGTGACTTGGGGCTCAGGATTGACACTTATAAACCAGAGCGACACATCATAAAGTATCGTACAAAGTCATTGAGACATACAAGAGAGTATCTTGAGCTGAGCTGGGAGTACTCTGTGTGGATGCCCACCGTGATGTAGGGGGTTATAACCGGTTAGGGGGGTTATAACCTGTTAGGGGGGGGGGGGTTAAAACCTGTTAGGGGGTTAAAACCTGTTAGGGGGGTTATAACCTGTTAGGGGGGTTATAACCTGTTAGGGGGTTATTACCTGTTAGGGGGTTATAACATGTTAGGGGGTTATAACCTGTTAGGGGGTTATAACCTGTTAGGGGTTAAAACCTGTTAGGGGTTAAAACCTGTTAGGGGTTATAACCCCCCTAACAGGTTATAACCCTAACCCCTATTAGGGGTTAAAACCTGTTAGAGGGTTAAAACCTATTAGAGGGTTAAAACCTATTAGGGGCTTAAAACCTGTTAGGGGTTATAACCTGTTAGGGGGTTAAACCTGTTAGAGGGGTTAAAACCTGTTAGGGGGTTATAACCTGTTAGGGGTTAAAACCTGTTAGGGGTTATAACCTGTTAGGGGGTTAAACCTGTTAGGGGGTTAAAACCTGTTAGGGGGTTATAACCTGTTAGGGGTTAAAACCTGTTAGGGGTTAAAACCTGTTAGGGGTTATAACCTGTTAGGGGGGTTAAAACCTGTTAGGGGGTTATAACCTGTTAGGGGGTTAAAACCTGTTAGAGGGTTAAAACCTGTTAGGGGGTTAAAACCTGTTAGGGGGGTTAAAACCTGTTAGAGGGTTAAAACCTGTTAGGGGGTTAAAACCTGTTAGGGGTTAAAACCTGTTAGGGGTTAAAACCTGTTAGGGGTTATAACCTGTTAGGGGTTAAACCTGTTAGGGGGTTAAAACCTGTTAGGGGTTATAACCTGTTAGGGGTTAAAACCTGTTAGGGGTTAAAACCTGTTAGGGGGTTATAACCTGTTAGGGGGTTAAAACCTGTTAGGGGTTATAACCTGTTAGGGGGGGTTAAAACCTGTTAGGGGGTTAAAACCTGTTAGGGGGTTAAAACCTGTTAGAGGGTTAAAACCTGTTAGGGGTTAAAACCTGTTAGGGGTTAAAACCTGTTAGGGGTTAAAACCTGTTAGGGGGTTAAAACCTGTTATGGGTTAAAACCTGTTATGGGTTATAACCAGTTAGGGGTTAAAACCTGTTAGGGGTTAAAACCTGTTAGGGGTTAAAACCTGTTAGGGGGTTATAACCTGTTAGGGGGTTATAACCTGTTAGGGGTTAAAACCTGTTAGGGGTTAAAACCTGTTAGGGGTTATAACCTGTTAGGGGGTTAAAACCTGTTAGGGGTTATAACCTGTTAGGGGGGTTAAAACCTGTTAGGGGGGTTATAACCTGTTAGGGGGTTATAACCTGTTAGGGGGTTACAACCTGTTAGGGGTTAAAACCTGTTAGGGTTATAACCTGTTAGGGGGTTATAACTTGTTAGGGGTTAAAACCTGTTAGGGGTTATAACCTGTTAGGGGGTTATAACCTGTTAGGGGGTTAAAACCTGTTAGGGGTTAAACCTGTTAGGGGGTTATAACCTGTTAGGGGGGTTATAACCTGTTAGGGGGTTATAACCTGTTAGGGGGTTAAAACCTGTTAGGGGGTTATAACCTGTTAGGGGGGTTATAACCTGTTAGGGGGTTATAACCTGTTAGGGGGTTATAACCTGTTAGGGGGTTAAAACCTGTTAGGGGGGTTATGACCTGTTAGGGGGGTTATGACCTGTTAGGGGGGTTATAACCTGTTAGGGGGGTTATAACCTGTTAGGGGGTTATAACCTGTTAGGGGGTTATAACCTGTTGGGGGAGTCTCCCTTTCTCCCCCTGCCTGTTTTTGTCTCCAACCGCTCCCTATTCCCTATATTGTGCAGTAGTTTTATAGTACACCCTGGTCAAAAGTAGTGCGCTATAATGTATAGTGAATGGTGAGCCATTAGAGTCTGCATATACTTAGCATGTGCCTGGGGAATGACCTCAACACATTAACACATAACCAGGTTGGACGATGTTTGTCCGCACATTAATAACTAGCAATTTACCTCATTTCCTTTGTCGTCATATTGTGTCCCTGGGGCCAATTCGATCCAGGTGGAGGAAATGTATTAATGTGATTGAACACGGAACAGGAGAGACCAGCACATTCACTATGAATGATTACATTCACATAAAGGTTATAATAATGGGGGTTAAAGCTACAATCCCAGATTTGGTCTTTCAACAAAACGGCAGCTCCACATGTTTTCGTATACAGCTAAAGGGGTGAGGCCACCTTTTCCCTCCACTGCTACACATTTTCCCCCAGTGGAAACACTGCCGTTTCAAATGAAAATAACCATGGAACATATTCACATATCACAGATTGCACCTTTAACTGCAATTGGCTGTGTGGCCCAAAGACACCTGTCTATGTATGGACTCTATATCTGTGTTCTGCTGTCGCCTGCCTCCCAGCTCTAACCACTGTCGTTACCAGCCCAATATGCTTCCTTCTATTAGGGAACGGAAGGGAGAGGTTAGTGGGGATTGTTTTCCTTCTCTCTTGGCCGTTGAGGAATAGAGGCGTGTGTGTGTGTTTGTGTGTGTGTATGAGTGTGTGTGTGTGGGGGGGTGTTCCACTGGGTTTCTCTCACACACACACACACACACACACACACACACACACACACACACACACACACACACACACACACACACACACACACACACACGTCTTGCACTTGGTAGTCAGGAGTAGTTTCCAAGCAGTAGTGTTGTGAACAGTGTACCCGTACATTGTTTTGGGGATGGGACAGGTTGTCGCTGTAAATCAGAAACTGTTTTTAATTGAATTACCTGTTTAAGTAAAGAGGAAATACATGTCCTTTTAGATTTGAATCTTCCCTTTTAAATGAGGCGTTAGTTATCACTACTACAGGACCTTCAGAGCCCCAGGTGGGTCGTTCCTTTTAAATGAGGCGTTAGTTATCACTACTACAGGACCTTCAGAGCCCCAGGTGGGTCGTTCCTTTTAAATGAGGCGTTAGTTATCACTACTACAGGACCTTCAGAGCCCCAGGTGGGTTGTTCCTTTGAAATGAGGCGTTAGTTATCACTACTACAGGACCTTCAGAGCCCCAGGTGGGTCGTTCCTTTTAAATGAGGCGTTAGTTATCACTACTACAGGACCTTCAGAGCCCCAGGTGGGTCGTTCCTTTTAAATGAGGCGTTAGTTATCACTACTACAGGACCTTCGGAGCCCCAGGTGGGTCGTTCCTTTGAAATGAGGCGTTAGTTATCACTACTACAGGACCTTCAGAGCCCCAGGTGGGTCGTTCCTTTGAAATGAGGCGTTAGTTATCACTACTACAGGACCTTCAGAGCCCCAGGTGGGTCGTTCCTTTTAAATGAGGCGTTAGTTATCACTACTACAGGACCTTCAGAGCCCCAGGTGGGTCGTTCCTTTGAAATGAGGCGTTAGTTATCACTACTACAGGACCTTCGGAGCCCCAGGTGGGTCGTTCCTTTGAAATGAGGCGTTAGTTATCACTACTACAGGACCTTCGGAGCCCCAGGTGGGTCGTTCCTTTGAAATGAGGCGTTAGTTATCACTACTACAGGACCTTCGGAGCCCCAGGTGGGTCGTTCCTTTGAAATGAGGCGTTAGTTATCACTACTACAGGACCTTCGGAGCCCCAGGTGGGTCGTTCCTTTGAAATGAGGCGTTAGTTATCACTACTACAGGACCTTCGGAGCCCCAGGTGGGTCGTTCCTTTGAAATGAGGCGTTAGTTATCACTACTACAGGACCTTCGGAGCCCCAGGTGGGTCGTTCCTTTGAAATGAGGCGTTAGTTATCACTACTACAGGACCTTCGGAGCCCCAGGTGGGTCGTTCCTTTGAAATGAGGCGTTAGTTATCACTACTACAGGACCTTCGGAGCCCCAGGTGGGTCGTTCCTTTGAAATGAGGCGTTAGTTATCACTACTACAGGACCTTCGGAGCCCCAGGTGGGTCGTTCCTTTGAAATGAGGCGTTAGTTATCACTACTACAGGACCTTCGGAGCCCCAGGTGGGTCGTTCCTTTGAAATGAGGCGTTAGTTATCACTACTACAGGACCTTCAGAGTCCCAGGTGACCTTCAGTTCCTTTGAAATGAGGCGTTAGTTATCACTACTACAGGACCTTCAGAGCCCCAGGTGGGTCGTTCCTTTGAAATGAGGCGTTAGTTATGGTAGGGTCCACATCCCTTTACCTGGTAGGGTCCACACCCCTCTAGTTGGTAGGGTCCACATCCCTTTATCTGGTAGGGTCCACATCCCTTTATCTGGTAGGGTCCACACCCCTTTATCTGGTAGGGTCCACATCCCTTTATCTGGTAGGGTCCACACCCCTTTATCTGGTAGGGTCCACATCCCTTTATCTGGTACGGTCCACGTCCCTTTATCTGGTAGGGTCCACACCCCTCTAGTTGGTAGGGTCCACATCCCTTTATCTGGCAGGGTCCACACCCCTTTATCTGGTAGGGTCCACATCCCTTTATCTGGTAGGGTCCACATCCCTTTATCTGGTAGGGTCCACACCCCTTTATCTGGTAGGGTCCACACCCCTTTATCTGGTAGGGTCCACACCCCTTTATCTGTAGGGTCCACACCCCTTTATCTGGTAGGGTCCACACCCCCTTATCTGGTAGGGTCCACATCCCTTTAGTTGGTAGGGTCCACACCCTCCACACCCCTTTATCTGGTAGGGTCCACACCCTCCACACCCCTTTATCTGGTAGGGTCCACATCCCTTTATCTGGTAGGGTCCACGTCCCTTTATCTGGTAGGGTCCACATCAATTTATCTGGTATGGTCCACATCCCTTTATCTGGCAGGGTCCACATCAATTTATCTGGTAGTGTCCACGTCCCTTTACCTGGTAGGGTCCACATCCCTTTACCTGGTAGGGTCCACATCCCTTTATCTGGTAGGGGTGGATGAGCCAAAGACACTGCAGAAATGATGAGATGAAGGTATGAATTATTTACACACATCCAACTGTGTAGGCCTGTCACAGATCAGTTTGTGCTTTTACCTACTCCTGTGTCATTGTCAAGCAGAACATGTCATGACAAAGGCAGTTGTCACCAACCGGTCTACTGATTCATCTCCAAGGCATTCCTAGTCGATCATCAAACATTTTTCTAAGCTTTTTTGTTGTTTTTGCGCTGTTGGCGGTAGGTGCACTTGATTCAGCTGCCCTAGCGCCGGGAAGGCAAAGTGTTCCCATGTTGAGCTCTTTCATGGGTCTGAAGGTAGAACTCCGCCTACCCGGCGGGCCCAGAAAACAAATCAAGTGCACCTATAGGCCTGCCGCTGGCCTATCAGATAGCTCAGATGACAGTTTATTCGAGCCATAGATTGTAAAAAGAATCATCACAGCAAAGTTGATACTGTGAGATTTCAAAACGTTTAAAACCACGACTAGAGAAAGACTCAACGAATACAGGAAAGAGCTGCTGTTTTTGTGAGAAAGTTCCTGTTTAAGTTGATATTCAGCCCTTTGGTCCAAACTTTTCTAAGCCATAAAATGCACGTCCTCCCTACTTCCACTCACACTATAACCAGCACTGCAGTTGCAATGAATGAGTGTAGCAAAGTGTTACGATATTAAAGCTTGCATTGTTGTGTCTTTTTTAATATCCAGGAATATTTCACTTTCTCTGGTCATAGGAGTAACACCATGAATTGATGCATGAGGCAGAAATAATGCAGTGTGACTTGAGTTTCTCCATCAGCTGGAAGACGGTGTCCCCTTTTCTCAGCGGAGGGAGGGAGAGCGGAGGGACGGTGAGTCTGGTGAGAGCCTCACTGCTGCTCCCTGCCTCCTCTCAGACTGACCATCAGACGCAGGCCATTAGTCTAGGAAATAAAAAAAGAAGCTAATTATTATGCCTCACTCAGCCGTGCCTCACAAGTAATACAACAAACGATCTATTACCAGTATACAACAAACGATCTATTACCAGTAATACAACAAACGATCTATTACCAGTATACAACAAACGATCTATTACCAGTATACAACAAACGATCTATTACCAGTATACAACAAACGATCTATTACCAGTATACAACAAACGATCTATTACCAGTAATACAACAAACGATCTATTACCAGTATACAACAAACGATCTATTACCAGTATACAACAAACGATCTATTACCAGTATACAACAAACGATCTATTACCAGTATACAACAAACGATCTATTACCAGTAATACAACAAACGATCTATTACCAGTATACAACAACGATCTATTACCAGTATACAACAACGATCTATTACCAGTATACAACAAACGATCTATTACCAGTATACAACAAACGATCTATTACCAGTATACAACAAACGATCTATTACCAGTATACAACAAACGATCTATTACCAGTATACAACAAACGATCTATTACCAGTATACAACAAAACGATCTATTACCAGTATACAACAAACGATCTATTACCAGTAATACAACAAACGATCTATTACCAGTATACAACAAACGATCTATTACCAGTATACAACAAACGATCTATTACCAGTATACAACAAACGATCTATTACCAGTATACAACAAACGATCTATTACCAGTATACAACAAACGATCTATTACCAGTATACAACAAACGATCTATTACCAGTATACAACAAACGATCTATTACCAGTATACAACAAACGATCTATTACCAGTATACAACAAACGATCTATTACCAGTATACAACAAACGATCTATTACCAGTATACAACAAACGATCTATTACCAGTATACAACAAACGATCTATTACCAGTATACAACAAACGATCTATTACCAGTATACAACAAACGATCTATTACCAGTATACAACAAACGATCTATTACCAGTATACAACAAACGATCTATTACCAGTATACAACAAGCGATCTATTACCAGTATACAACAAGCGATCTATTACCAGTATACAACAAACGATCTATTACCAGTATACAACAACGATCTATTACCAGTATACAACAAACGATCTATTACCAGTATACAACAAACGATCTATTACCAGTATACAACAACGATCTATTACCAGTATACAACAAACGATCTATTACCAGTATACAACAAACGATCTATTACCAGTATTACAACAACGATCTATTACCAGTATACAACAAACGATCTATTACCAGTAATACAACAAACGATCTATTACCAGTATACAACAAACGATCTATTACCAGTATACAACAAACGATCTATTACCAGTATACAACAAACGATCTATTACCAGTATACAACAAACGATCTATTACCAGTAATACAACAAACGATCTATTACCAGTATACAACAAACGATCTATTACCAGTATACAACAAACGATCTATTACCAGTATACAACAAACGATCTATTACCAGTATACAACAAACGATCTATTACCAGTGTACAACAAACGATCTATTACCAGTGTACAACAAACGATCTATTACCAGTATACAACAAACGATCTATTACCAGTATACAACAAACGATCTATTACCAGTATACAACAAACGATCTATTACCAGTATACAACAAACGATCTATTACCAGTATACAACAAACGATCTATTACCAGTATACAACAAACGATCTATTACCAGTAATACAACAAACGATCTATTACCAGTATACAACAAACGATCTATTACCAGTAATACAACAAACGATCTATTACCAGTATACAACAAACGATCTATTACCAGTATACAACAAACGATCTATTACCAGTATACAACAAACGATCTATTACCAGTATACAACAAACGATCTCAGTTACCATTACCAGTATACAACAAACGATCTATTACCAGTGTACAACAAACGATCTACCAGTATAAACAAAACATCTATTACCAGTATACAACAACGATCTATTACCAGTATACAACAAACGATCTATTACCAGTATACAACAAACGATCTATTACCAGTATACAACAAACGATCTATTACCAGTATACAACAAACGATCTATTACCAGTATACAACAAACGATCTATTACCAGTATACAACAAACGATCTATTACCAGTAATACAACAAACGATCTATTACCAGTAATACAACAAACGATCTATTACCAGTATACAACAAACGATCTATTACCAGTATACAACAAACGATCTATTACCAGTATACAACAAACAATCTATTACCAGTAATACAACAAACGATCTATTACCAGTATACAACAAACGATCTATTACCAGTATACAACAAACGATCTATTACCAGTATACAACAAACGATCTATTACCAGTATACAACAAACGATCTATTACCAGTAATACAACAAACGATCTATTACCAGTATACAACAAACGATCTATTACCAGTATACAACAAACGATCTATTACCAGTATACAACAAACGATCTATTACCAGTATACAACAAACGATCTATTACCAGTATACAACAAACGATCTATTACCAGTATACAACAAACGATCTATTACCAGTATACAACAAACGATCTATTACCAGTATACAACAAACGATCTATTACCAGTAATACAACAAACGATCTATTACCAGTAATACAACAAACGATCTATTACCAGTATACAACAAACGATCTATTACCAGTAATACAACAAACGATCTATTACCAGTAATACAACAAACGATCTATTACCAGTATACAACAAACGATCTATTACCAGTATACAACAAACGATCTATTACCAGTATACAACAAACGATCTATTACCAGTAATACAACAAACGATCTATTACCAGTATACAACAAACGATCTATTACCAGTATACAACAAACGATCTATTACCAGTAATACAACAAACGATCTATTACCAGTATACAACAAACGATCTATTACCAGTATACAACAAACGATCTATTACCAGTATACAACAAACGATCTATTACCAGTAATACAACAAACGATCTATTACCAGTATACAACAAACGATCTATTACCAGTATACAACAAACGATCTATTACCAGTAATACAACAAACGATCTATTACCAGTATACAACAAACGATCTATTACCAGTATACAACAAACGATCTATTACCAGTATACAACAAACGATCTATTACCAGTGTGATCATACAGCTACATGTTCAAAAATAGACTTTCAAAATGGTCTGAGAAGAGCAACATTGGAAGGGCAATTCAAGCAAAGCCAATATGGGGTGATAATGTATTGGGTCTATAGCCTACTGCACAAACCTCATGGCTACAGAATAGTTTTTATTTGGTTAGTGTTGCGTTTTAAGTTAAGCCGTGTTACAGTTTTTTTTCCAACTGCTTACACACAAAATCTTTTCATGTCACACGATTTTTGAAACCTCTCACTCAAAGTGCAAAACTACACACCAGATATCCAAAACCATAAGCTATTTCTCAGCCTTTGACTCAGTTGTCAATAGCATAAAACACTTTTTTCAAAACACTACATACAATTCTCTACCTAAAACACAAAAATCTTAACAGGAAGTGACTTGCTTTCCTTTTCCAAACACAACCAATCAAAATGCTACACTCAGGTCACACACACACACTCCTCACATGTGCAAACACTAATAGCTTAACTGATCACTAACCAATCACTGCTTTACTGTAGTATTGGCCTATAAATAGGTCAAAGGTCAGATTACCTGTTTTGAACAATGGATGCCAACAATGGACACAGAGCAAGAGGAGTAGAAGGAAGAGGAAGAAGAGGACGAGGGCAAAGAAGAGAAGGAAGGAGAGCCATCTCTAATGAGATTAGGGCAACACTTGTTGATCATGTGATCAACCACGGTTTGACCATGAGAGAGGCTGGACTGAGAGTCCAGTCCAACTTGAGTCGATTTACAGTGGCGTCCATAATTCGAACCTTCAGAAATGAGAACAGGTATGCAACTATCTAAGGACTATTTTAGCATTACAGTAATGTACTGTAAAATACGTATGACTGCATAGTATTGCATAAACATTTGTAACTCTAAGCCATTAGATTACTTGTTGGTTATCACTGCATTGTCGGAACTAGAAGCACAAGCATTTCGCTACACTCGCATTAACATCTGCTAACCATGTGTATGTGACAAATAACATTTGATTTGATTTGAACAGTCAGTGGCTCGGGTGGTTGTTGTCCTTGATGATCTTTATGGCCTTCCTGTAACATCGGGTGGTGTAGGTGTCCTGGAGGGCAGGTAGTTTGCAATTTACACAATGCTTGTCCCTGATCCAGATCAGAAGCCTGCTAGGTTTGTGGTTTTATGGGACAATGTTAGTTTTCACCAGGCTGTTCTGGTCCAAAACTGGTTTGCCACCCATCCACAATGTGTAGTTTTGTACCTACCCCCATATTCACCTTTTCTAAATCCCATAGAGGAATTCTTCTCAGCCTGGTGCTGGAAAGTGTATGATCACCAACCCTATGCCCGCATGCCGCTTTTCCAGGCAATGGAGGACGCATGTGGGGACATAGAGGTTGCCTCTCTCCAAGGTTGGATATGCCATGCTAGGAGATACTTCCCTCCATGTGGGGACATAGAGGTTGCCTCTGTCCAAGGTTGGATACGCCATGCTAGGAGATACTTCCCTCCATGTGGGGACATAGAGGTTGCCTCTGTCCAAGGTTGGATACGCCATGCTAGGAGATACTTCCCTCCATGTGGGGACATAGAGGTTGCCTCTGTCCAAGGTTGGATATGCCATGCTAGGAGATACTTCCCTCCATGTGGGGACATAGAGGTCGCCTCTCTGTCCAAGGTTGGATATGCCATGCTAGGAGATACTTCCCTCCATGTGGGGACATAGAGGTTGCCTCTCTCCAAGGTTGGATATGCCATGCTAGGAGATACTTCCCTCCATGTGGGGACATAGAGGTTGCCTCTGTCCAAGGTTGGATATGCCATGCTAGGAGATACTTCCCTCCATGTGGGGACATAGAGGTTGCCTCTCTCCAAGGTTGGATACACCATGCTAGGAGATACTTCCCTCCATGTGGGGACATAGAGGTGGCCTCTGTCCAAGGTTGGATACACCATGCTAGGAGATACTTCCCTCCATGTGGGGACATAGAGGTTGCCTCTCTCCAAGGTTGGATACGCCACGCTAGGAGATACTTCCCTCCATGTGGGGACATAGAGGTTGCCTCTCTCCAAGGTTGGATACACCATGCTAGGAGATACTTCCCTCCATGTTTGGCAAGGGAAAGCGTATCTTGTGATGTGGACAAAGTATTGTGGCCAGACCCAGGCCGGAGAAGAGATGTAGCGTAGCTTAGCACTGGTGACTGCCCCCCCCCTCCATCAGGGTTGTGATGGAGCTCATATAATTAAAGATGGACTTTATGATAACTCTGACTTGTGTGTGGTTTGCTCTCATGATTTGGTAAATACAGGAAATTTCCACAACAAGAGTTTTGAAAAAAGGAGACAGTTTTAAAAATGTGTGTAAGCAGTTGAGAAAAACTGTAATCAATTATTTGGTGATGTGAATATATTTAGTCTAGTTTTTCAAATTTTTTCATTTTTTTTTTGTTGAAATTCACTGAGTAGGATGGTCCTCCCCTTCCCCCTCTGAGGAGCCTCCACTGTCTCACTGTTAACAGTGTGGCCACTGGCTACTAGCCCAGACCAACCATAGTTTCAGGTCAATTTAATTGGATCGTAATAGTACTACTGATGTTGCAGTCGATTGCTCCATGTTACTGTTGTTGTCATGGTAACATCTATAAAACATATTCATGTGATCCTGCAGTTGTTGTTCAAACAATCCCTGTGTTCCACTGCTTCTGTTCTTCAGACAGATGTGTGTGTGGTGTGTGTGTGTGTGTATTTCTGCCTGTGTTTGTGTATATGTGTCTGTGTGTGTTTGTGTATTTCTGTGTGTGTATATATACGTCTGTGTGCGTATATTTCTCTGCGTGTGTGTGTGTGTTATTAGCTAAACTTTCACCTGCCTCCTCTTTGTTGCTTTACTCTCAGCTAAATCTGAGTCATTCTATCCCATAAAAAGACATCAATGGACAAACAGGAAGCCAACTGAACTCCTCAAGTTCCTCCCCAAGCAATGGAAGTCTACAGGTAATCTAGCTACACCTGCATCCAAGCCAAACACATTTACTGAACAAGTTAAATGTTTTACAATCTGTCTGGATATTTCTGTCATTTCTTTCCCTTTGTCAAAGTCTGTGCTGTTGCTTTTCTGTTTTTTTCTTACCATCAATCATTTCTAAGAGTTTTCAAACGAATACATAAATAAATACGACGTTTACAAGAGATCAAAGATGAAACTATTTTCATGCTGAGAATAACCTAGACACACAGGTGAACGCTTCATCATTTCCTCTGATTTTTAAAATGTATTTAAAAACATTTGATTTCCTCCTGAATAACTGTGTGTGAATTGCTCTGTTATTAGATGAATCATCAGTATCCTTTAATTCTATTGACTTTCTCTGCTGTATTGCTTCTGGTAATTTCCAGACTGGAATTGCTTTCACATCTCAGTAACCCAATTTACTGATCAACACTCTGCTCTGGTACCAGTTAAATATAGGAGTGGGAGGGAGGGAGGGGGGTCACAGGTCACCAATCACCACACACTAGGGATGAAACGCACACACACACACACACAGAGAGAGGAAGAGGTGAGATATTTCACAAACATCAAACAAGTGACAGACAAGACCCCTACTAGACCTGGAGAACAACCACCACTAGCTGACAGACAAGACCCCTACTAGACCTGGAGAAGAACCACCACTAGCTGACAGACAAGACCCCTACTAGACCTGGAGAAGAACCACCACTAGCTGACAGACAAGACCCCTACTAGACCTGGAGAAGAACCACCACTAGCTGACAGACAAGACCCCTACTAGACCTGGAGAACAACAACAGGGGAAACACGGATGTGTTACTGGAGGACAGGAGAAACACTGATGCATGTTTGGCCCTGTCCGGGGTATCATCGGATGGGGCCACAGTGTCTCCTGACCCCTCCTGTCTCAGCCTCCAGTATTTATGCTGCAATAGTTTATGTGTCGGGGGGCTAGGGTCACTCTGTTATATCTGGAGTACTTCTCCTGTCTTATCCGGTGTCCTGTGTGAATTTAAGTATGCTCTCTCTAATTCTCTCTTTCTCTCTTTCTTTCTCTCTCTCGGAGGACCTGAGCCCTAGGACCATGCCTCAGGACTACCTAGCATGTTGACTCCTTGCTGTCCCCAGTCCACCTGGCCGTGCTGCTGCTCCAGCTTCAACTGTTCTGCCTGTGATTATTATTATTTGACCATGCTGGTCATTCATGAACATTTGAACATCTTGGCCATGTTCTGTTATAATCTCCACCCGGCACAGCCAGAAGAGGACTGGCCACCCCTCATGGCCTGGTTCCTCTATAGGTTTCTTCCTAGGATTTGGCCTTTCTAGGGAGTTTTTCCTAGCCACTGTGCTTCTACACCTGCATTGCTTGCTGTTTGGGGTTTTAGGCTGGGTTTCTGTACAGCACTTTGAGATATCAGCTGATGTATGAAGGGCTATATAAATAGATTTGATTTGATTTGATGTGTTACTGGAGGACAGGAGAATCACTGATGTGTTACTGGAGGACTGGAGAAACACTGATGTGTTACTGGAGGACAGGAGAAACACTGATGTGTTACTGGAGAACAGGAGAAACACTGATGTGTTACTGGAGGACAGGAGAAACACTGATGTGTTACTGGAGGACAGGAGAATCACTGATGTGTTACTGGAGGACAGGAGAATCACTGATGTGTTACTGGAGGACAGGAGAATCACTGATGTGTTACTGGAGGACAGGAGAATCACTGATGTGTTACTGGAGGACAGGAGAAACACTGATGTGTTACTGGAGGACAGGAGAATCACTGATGTGTTACTGGAGGACAGGAGAAACACTGATGTGTTACTGGAGGACAGGAGAAACACTGATGTATTACTGGAGGACAGGAGAATCACTGATGTGTTACTGGAGGACAGGAGAAACACTGATGTGTTACTGGAGGACAGGAGAAACACTGATGTGTTACTGGAGGACAGGAGAATCACTGATGTGTTACTGGAGGACTGGAGAATCACTGATGTGTTACTGGAGGACAGGAGAATCACTGATGTGTTACTGATGGACAGGAGAAACACTGATGTATTACTGGAGGACAGGAGAATTACTGATGTGTTACTGGAGGACAGGAGAATCACTGATGTGTTACTGGAAGACTGGAGAATCACTGATGTGTTACTGGAGGACAGGAGAAACACTGATGTGTTACTGGAGGACAGGAGAAACACTGATGTGTTACTGGAGGACAGGAGAAACACTGATGTGTTACTGGAGGACAGGAGAAACACTGATGTGTTACTGGAGGACAGGAGAAACACTGATGTGTTACTGGAGGACAGGAGAATCACTGATGTGTTACTGGAGGACAGGAGAAACACTGATGTGTTACTGGAGGACAGGAGAATCACTGATGTGTTACTGGAGGACAGGAGAAACACTGATGTGTTACTGGAGGACAGAGAATCACTGATGTGTTACTGGAGGACAGGAGAAACACTGATGTGTTACTGAGGACAGGAGAAACACTGATGTGTTACTGGAGGACAGGAGAAACACTGATGTGTTACTGGAGGACAGGAGAAACACTGATGTGTTACTGGAGGACAGGAGAAACACTGATGTGTTACTGGAGGACAGGAGAAACACTGATGTGTTACTGGAGGACAGGAGAAACACTGATGTGTTACTGGAGGACAGGAGAAACACTGATGTGTTACTGGAGGACAGGAGAAACACTGATGTGTTACTGGAGGACAGGAGAAACACTGATGTGTTACTGGAGGACAGGAGAATCACTGATGTGTTACTGGAGGACAGGAGAAACACTGATGTGTTACTGGAGGACAGGAGAATCACTGATGTGTTACTGGAGGACAGGAGAAACACTGATGTGGGGAATAAGGTGTCATCTGGTATGTAGCCAACATCTGTGGTGAACATAGAACATTCTGGTAGGAGGAAATCAAATACATTATTTATAGATGTTTACATTACAATATAATAATTAAAGGCATATGAAATTGTTTCTTTTGAACTCTTTCTTTTGCAATATTTCTTTAGAATTCAAAAACAGAGCGTAAACTAATACAGGCGTTAATGTATTCAATTCAATTCAATTCAATTCAAGGGCTTTATTGGCATGGGAAACATGTGTTAACATTGCCAAAGCAAGTGAGGTAGATAATATATAAAGTGAATGTCTCTCTCTCTCTCTCCTTCTCTCTCTCTGTCTCTCTCTGTCTCTCTCTCATTCAATTCAAGGGGCTTTATTACCATGGGAAACATATGTTTACATTGCCAAAGGAAGTGATGTGGAAAATAAACAAAAGTGAATTAAATAATGAAAATGAACAGTAAACACAAAAGGTTCACAAGACCAAATACATTTCAAATGTTATATTATGTGCAAATAGTTAAAGTATGAAAAGGGTCAATAAATAAACAAACATAAATATGGGTTGTGTTTGTTGCTGCTGTGATGGCACACTGGTATTTCACCCAGTAGGTATGGGAGTTTCATAATTGTGGATCTGTGTAATCTGAGGGAAATATGTGTCTCTAATATGGTCATACATGTGGCAGGAGGTTAGGAAGTGCAGCCTGTCTTCTATTGACAGCCTGGTCTGCATAGGTATCAATAGCAATAATCAAAACGTTCCTTAAGTTCGGGTCAGTCACAGTGGTCAGGTATTCACCATTCTCAATAGCAAGGCTATGCTCACTGAGTCTGTGCATAGTCAAAACGTTCCTTAAGTTCGGGTCAGTCACAGTGGTCAGGTATTCTGACACTGTGTATTCTCTGTTAAGGGACAAATAGCATTCTAATTTGCTCAGTTTCTTTTTGTGAATTCTTTCCAATGTGTCAAGTAATTATCTATTTGTTTTCTCATGATTTGGTTGGGTCTAATGGTGTTGCAGTCCTGGGGCTCTGTTGGGTCTGTTTGTGTTTGTGAACAGAGCCTCAGGACCGGCTTGCTTAGGGGACTCTTCTCCAGGTTTATCTCACTGTAGGTGATGGCTTTGTTATGGAAGGTTTGGCAATCGCTTCCTTTTAGGTGGTTGTGGAATTTAATGGCTCTTTTCTGGATTTTGATAATTAGTGGGTATCGGCCTAATTCTGCTCTGCATGCATTATTTGGTCTAATTCTGCTTATATGTTGTTTTACTTTGTACACAAAATATATATTTGCAAAATTCTGCATGCAATTTGGTATTTGTCTTTTGTGAATTCTTGGTTGGTGAGCGGACCCCAGACCTCACAACCATAACGGGCAATCCGTTCTATAACTGATTCAAGAATGTTTAGCCAGATCCTAATTGGTATGTCAAATGTTATGTTCCTTTTTTTTTGCCCTGTCTCTCAGGTCGTTCACAGCTTCGTGGAAGTTACCCATGGCGCTGATGTTTAGGCCAAGGTATGTAACTTTTTTGTGTGCTCTAGGGCAAAGGTGTCTAGATGGAATTTGTATTTATGGTCCTGGCTTTACCTTTTTTGGAACACCATTATTTTTTGTCTTACTGAGATTTACTGTCAGGGCCCAGGTCTGACAGAATCTCTGTAAGAGATATAGGTGCTGCTGTAGGCTTTCCTTTGTTGGGGGCAGAAGCACCAGATCATCAGCAAACAGTAGACATTTGACTTCAGATTAGAGTAGTTTGAGGCCGGGTGCTGCAGATTGTTCTAGTGCCCTCGGCAATTCACTGTATATATGTTGAAGAGGTGGGGCTTAAGCTGCATCCCTGTCTCACCTCAAGCCCTGTGGAAAGAAATGTGTGTGTTTTGCCAATTTTAACCGCACACTTGCTGTTGTGCTTACATGGATTTTATAAGTTATAATTTTATAACTCTACTCAGCAATTGGATGCAGTCTATCACAGTACCATCCGTTTCGTCACAAAGCCCCATATACTACCACCACTGCGACCTGTATGCTCTCGTTGGCTGGCCGTCGCCAAACCCACTGGCCTCCAGGTCATCTATAAGTCTTCGCTAGGTAAGCCTGCCTTATCTCCAGCTCACTGGTCACCTTAGCACCCACCTGTAGCACGTGCTCCAGCAGAGTATATTTCACTGGTCACCTCCAAAGCCCTATTCCTCCTTTGGCCGCCTTTCCTTACAGTTCTCTGCTGCCAATGACTGGAACAAATTGCAAAAATCACTGAAGCTGGAGACTCATATCTCCCTCACTAACTTTAAGCATCAGCTGTCAGGCAGCTTACAGATCATTGCACCTGTACATAGCCCATCTGTGAATAGCCCACCCAACTACCTCATCCCCATATTGTTATTTATTGTTTTGCTCCTTTGCACCCCAGTATCTCTACTTGCACATTCATCTTCTGCATCTATCACTCCAGTGTTTAATTGCTAAATTGTAATTATTTCCCTACGGACTATTTATTGCCTCACCTCCCTAATCTTACCTCACACTGTATATAGACTTTTTCTCTATTGTGTAATTGACTGCTCGTTTGTTTATAACATGTGTAACTCTGTGTTGTTGTTTGTGTCGCACTGCTTTGCTTTATCTTGGCCAGGTTGTAGTTGTAAATTAGAACTTGTTCTCAACTGGCCGACCTGGTTAAATAAATAAAAAATTTATTTTATAATGTTGTATGATTTCCTCCCAACACCACTTTCCATCAATTTGTATAGCAGACCTTCATGCCAAATTTAATCAAAAGCTTTTTGAAATCATCAAAGAGGAAGACTCTGCCTTTGTTTTGGTTTGTTTGTTTGTCAATGAGGGTGTGCAGGGCAAATCTTGGTCTGTTGTGCGGTAATTTGGTAAAAGCCAATTTGACATTTGCTCAGTTCATTTGTTTTCACTGAGGAAATGTAAGAGTCTGCTGTTAATGATAATGCAGAGGATTTTCCCAACGTTGCTGTTGACGCATATCCCATGGTTGTTATTGGGGTCAAATTTGTCTCCCACTTTTGTGGATTGGGGTGATCAGTCAGTAATTGTTCTTGGTTCCAAATATTTGGGAAGATGCCAGAGCTGAGGATGATGTTAAGAATTTAAGTAAGAGTTTTAGTATAGCCAATTGGAATTTGTGGTCTGTATATTTTATCTTTTAGTGAGGACACCATCAACTTACAGGCCTTTTGGGTTGGGGGTTTGTATTTTTGTCCTGTAGTTCATTCAATGGAATTGGAGAATCCAAGTGGGTTCTCAGTCTTTAATAGTTGATTCTAAGATTTTATATTTGCTCATGTATATCATTTAGTTTATAGGATATGGTCCCATCCCCTATTCTCACTCTAAACTATAGGATATGGGGTATCATCCCTATTGTCATTACTAAACTATAGGATATGGGGGTCACATCCCCTATTGTCACTACTAACTATAGGATATGGGGTATCATCCCTAATTGTCATTACTAAACTATAGGATATGGGGTCACATTCTCTATTGTCACTACTAAACTATAGGATATGGGCATCATCCCTATTGTCACTACTAAACTATAGGACATGGGGTCTCATCCCCTATTGTCACTACTAAACTATAGGATATAGGGGCTCATCCTCTCATTGCCGCCCCAAACTACAGGATATGGCCTCATCCCTATTGTCACTACTAAACTATAGGATATGGGGTCTCATCCCCTATTGTCACTACTAAACTATAGGATATGGGGTCTCATCCCCTATTGTCACTACTAAACTATAGGATATGGGGTCTCATCCTATTGTCACTACTAAACTATAGGATATGGGGTCTCATCCCCTATTATCACTACTAAACTATAGGATATGGGGTCTCATCCCTATTGTCATTACTAAACTATAGGATATGGGGTCTCATCCCCTTTCTCAATACTAAACTATAGGACATGGGGTCTCATCCCCTATTCTCAATGCTAAACTATAGGATATGGGTCTCATCCCCTATTCCTCCTAAACTATAGGATGGGGTCTCATCCCCTATTGTCACCACTAAACTATAGGATATGGGGTCACATCCCTATTCTCACTCCTAAACTATAGGATGTGGGGTATCATGAGGTCCCACAGTGAATATCCTCCATGTGAGATTATGTAGGGTGCTGTCTTGAGCCCAAGACACTACTCTGGAGATTTAGAGGACTGACTCATTGTGATTACAGAAACCAGGACAGGTGGTGAAGAGTGGAATTTCTTACAAAGGATGATTGAGTTTTAAATGACTGCAAGCCTCTACATCTTGAGCTGTAAATCTGACCTGCTAGCTAGGGTACGTGAGTCTTACACACAGATTGTAGGGACTGGCTGGACCGGCTCAAAGACAGGGTTCAAGAGATGGGACTCACTTCTTACCAGGAGGAGTGGATTTGAAATGAGTGATTTACTTGGATTGATGTCAAAGTCTCTTTCAGTAGGAGAAAGGAGTGTAATCTCAACAGAAAGCCAGGAGGAAGGTGGAATAGTGTTCACTGGTATTCATTAAAACAACACAAGGAATAGCTAAACGAAAGGAATTACAAATCTGTACACCGGAGAGGGAGAGAGTTGAACCTTGAGACAGGAAGATTCAGACAGTGTGGTGGGTAAAATCACTCAGTGTGTGCATATCGACTCTTTCTCTATGTGTGTGTGTGTGTGTGTGTGTGTATAATAACTCAGAGTAGTGGCAGGTGTTTATATTAGTAGCCCAGTGAAAGACAATAGAGCCCCATCTCACCCAGCAGCTGTAGTCCTGTAGTCTGCAGGTGTTGGCTTGAGGCGTGTGTGTGTGTGTGTGTGTGTGTGTGTGTGTGTGTGTGTGTGTGTGTGTATGATCCACGGGTAGTTGGCTCTAGGCCCGTAGCCTTGGGGGTAAAAATCACAGGAGGTTGGTGGCACCTTAATTGGGGAGGATGGGCTCGTGGTAATGGCTGGAGCGGAGTCAGTGGAATGATGTCAAATACATCAAACACATGGTTTCCATGGTTTCCTGGTGTTTGATTCCATTCCATTTGCTCCGTTCCAGCCATTATTTTGAGCCGTTCTCCCCTCAGCAGCCTCCACTGGTAAAAAATATCCTGCTTCTGCTTCCGCTGTCTCCATCACCACCACCTATTCTGGAATACACACTGAATGGCACACCGTTTCACTTCACTGGTTCAGCCTTCATTGTCAAATTGTTTTAAATACAGTGAGAGAGAAATAGAAAGAGTGTAAGCTGGTGGGAGAGGGAGAATTAGAGAGAATCAGAGATGAGACAGAGACCAGAGCGAAAGGGAGACCAGTAGAGAGAGAGAGAGACCAGAGGGAGAGAGAAACCAGAGCAAGAGAGAGACCAGAGATAGAGACCAGAGAGAAAGAGTGACCAGAGAGAGAGAGCCTCATGTGACCCCATATACTGTAGTTCAGTAGTGACAATAGTCGATGAGACCCCATATCCCACCT
>NW_027040242.1:121012-163201 GCF_034236695.1 Oncorhynchus nerka | reverse complement strand
CGATAGACAGATGTGTAAGGGGAGAAAGAGAGAATGACCACTTGGGAGAGATGAGGATCCCGGTGCCACCACCCCGCTGACCAGAAGCTCTCGGGGTGTGCGAGAACACGTGGGCGGACGAAGAGAGAGCAGTAGGAGTAGCAGTGTTATCTGTGGTAATGAAGCAGACAGGTTGTGTCCAGTCACACTGTGAACTGTGGGGCTGGATAGTCAGAGGTAATGAAGCAGACAGGTTGTGTCCAGTCACACTGTGAACTGTGGGGCTGGATGGTCAGAGGTAATGGATGTTAATGGATGGTCAGAGGTTGAAGGCTAGAGCTGTTGATTATTTAACTTTTTCTCTGCATTGTTTGGAAGGAGCCCGTGGTGTTCACTTTTGTCTAAACCTGTTGTTTATGAAACATGTGCCAAATATAATTAGATTTTTCCATTTGACAGGGCCCTTTTTGGGAGATGAGGACAGAGTTGAAGATTTGATCTCTCTCTGTCTCTTGTCTCTGTCTCTCTCATCCCTCTCTCTCTCTTCCTCTCTCTCCCTCTCTCATCCCTCTCTCTCACCCTCTAATCTCTCTCTCATCCCTCTCTCTCATCCTCCTCTCTCATCCCTCTCTTCCCCTCTCTCTCATCCCTCTCTCATCCCTCTCTTCCTCTCTCTCATCTCTCTCTCCCTCTCTTCCTCTCTCATCCCTCTCTCTCTCATCCCTCTCTCTCTTCCTCTCTCATCCCTCTCTCATCCCTCTCTCTCATCCCTCTCTCATCCTCTTTCATCTCTCTCATCCATCTCTCATCCCTCTCTCATCCCTCTCTCATCCCTCTCGCATCCCTCTCGCATCCCTCTCTCTCATCCCTCTCTCTCTCATCCTCTCTCATCCCTCTCTCTCATCCCTCTCATCCCTCTCTCTCATCCCTCTCATCCCTCTGTTACTTCCAACTCTTCAGGATGTCACTGGATGTTCTCATCTGTCTGCTCCATTACAATGTGATTGTCGTGTTGGTGATCCGTGAGACAGATGCCAACTAATTTGATCTTCATTACACGGTATTTAATGTTGATATTTCTGACGAAGTTCAGGTCATCATTTTGATGTGTGATCTGCACTGACGTTGTATCAGTTGTTGGTTGTTTTGGCTGTTTTGAAATTCGACAATGGGCTCTCGCAATTATGGAAATGGAAATGTGTGTCGTTGTTGGAAAACAACAAGAACAAGAACAAAACCTCCTAAGAAAATGAATAAATAAATAAAGTAGAATGTGATGTTTCCAGAATGTTCCAGAGTCCATTTGCGCTGGACGACAAAGTCAATCAGTCAGTGGTAACATTAGTCAGCCAGCTCCAATTTCAGCCCATTTGAACATTTGTAATAGTTTCAACAGCATAATGACCACTGAGCCTGACACGACTGGCGCTGATCATCAGTGATATCACTGGACATCTAGGCTGCGTCCCAAATAGCCCTCTATTTCCTTTATAGTGCACGAAGACACATTTCAGTTGAATGCATCAGTTGTACAACTGACTAGGTATCCCCCCTTCCCCTTTACTATTGATCAAAACCCCTCTGGGCGTCCAGAGCCATTTGGACCGCAGCCTCAGAGAGACAGGGATCCATTAGTAGACAGACCAGGGTAATTGGACGTTACACAGCAGGATACAGTGAAGCACTAAACACTAAACACTACGTGACGTGGGAGTGACAACAATACCGGAAACTAAATGACTTAAAATATATATATATATATAACCAGGCAAGTCAGTTACGAACAAATTCTTATTTTACAGTATCCTTCTGCCTGTTCAGGGCCTGTTCAGGGCAGAACAACAGATTTTTACCTTGTCAGCTTAGGGATTCGATCCAGCAACCTTTCAGTTACTGGCCCAATGCTTTAACTACTAGGCTACCTGCCGCCCCTCTAACCACTAATCTACCTGCCGCCCCCTCTAACCACTAATCTACCTGCCGCCCCTCTAACCACTAGGCTACCTGCCACCCCTCTAACCACTAGGCTACCTGCCGCCCTCTAACCACTAGGCTACCTGCCGCCCCTCTAACCACTAATCTACCTGCCGCCCCTCTAACCACTAGGCTACCTGCCGCCCTCTAACCACTAGGCTACCTGCCCCCCTCTAACCACTAGGCTACCTGCCGCCCCTCTAACCACCAGGCTACCTGCCGCCCTCTAACCACTAGGCTACCTGCCGCCCTCTAACCACTAATCTACCGCCGCCCCTCTAACCACTAATCTACCTGCCGCCCCTCTAACCACTAATCTACCTGCCGCCCCCTAACCACCAGGCTACCTGGCCGCCCCTCTAACCACTAGGCTACCTGCCGCCCCAACCACTAGGCTACCTGCCGCCCCTCTAACCACTAAGGGCTACCTGCCGCCCCTCTAACCACTAATCTACCTGCCGCCCCTCTAACCACTAATCTACCTGCCGCCCCTCAACCACCAATCTACCTGCCGCCCCTCTAACCACTAGGCTACCTGCCGCCCTCTAACCACTAATCTCTAACCATACTAATCTACCTGCCTACCCGCCGCCAACACCTGCCCTCTAACCACTAATCTGAGGCAAGGATATTGAGTGCTGCCAGTAAGATTGCACAAATCAACCATTTATCGGATCATCAAGAACTTCAAGGAGAGCAGTTCAATCAGTTTGTCCGGAGAAGACAAGGTGAGCGCTACCATCAGTCCTGTGTCATGCCAACAGTAAAGCATCCTGAGACCATTCATGTGTGGGGTTGCTTCTCTGCCAAGGGACTGGGCTCACTCACAATTTTGCCAAAGAACACGGCCATGAATAAAGAATGGTACCAACACATCCTCCAGGAGCAACTTCTCCCAACCATCCAGGAACAGTTTGGTGACGAACAATGCCTTTTCCAGCATGATGGAGCACCTTGCCATAAGGCAAAAGTGATAACTAAGTGGCTCGGGGAACAAAACATCGATATTTTGGGTCCATGACCAGGAAACTCCCCAGACCTTAATCCCATTGAGAATTTGTGGTCAATCCTCAAGAGGCAGGTGGACAAACAAAACCCCACAAATTCTGACAAACTCCAAGCATTGATTATGCAAGAATTGGCGGCCATCAGTCAGGATGTGGCCCAGAAGTTAATTGACAGCATGCCAGGGTGGTTTGCAGAGGTCTTGAGAAAGAAGGGTCAACACTGCAAATATTGACTCTTTGCATCAACTTCATGTAATTGTTAGTAAAAGCCTTCGACACTTATGAAATGTATTTTAATTTTACCTTTATTTAGTTTGAGGTGAGCCAGGTTCACAAGGTGGAGTGTGTTGTCCCCTGGCTCAACAACACCCTGATCTTCTTCACCATCTCGCTGCAGCTCTGCCAGCAGCTCAAGGACAAGGTGGGTGACGTCTGTGGGCAGCAGGACACTTGTTTCCAACACTCCCATTGGTCCACAGAATACACTGAAAGGGAATGAGTAGCTGCGGTGTTGGCATAGATTCAGGCTGTGGGTCAGTTGGTATGAAGTAGATGATTCACCTTGTTCAAGTGTGTCTGTAACCTAAAGAAATGTCAGACTCAGAGAAGACAGGGAGAGCTGTTTTTGCTTCTGTGAAGAAGTTCTAAATGGTATTATTTTAATTTTATTTTAACTAGGCAAGTCAGTTAAGAACAAATTCTTATTTTCTAATGACAGTCAAGGAACAGTGTGTTAACTGCCTGTTCAGGGGCAGTATGACAGATTTGTACCTTGTCAGCTCGGGGGTTTGAACTTGCAACCTCCCGGTTACTAGTCCAACGCTCTAACCACTAGGCTACCCTGCCGCCCCCCTGCTTGTAATTATACTGAATTATTCCATAGTAACATCTGACCAAAAAATATCTAAAGACACTGAAGCAGAAAATTAATATTTGTGTCATCCTCAAAACTTTTGGCTACGACTGTCGCGTTAAAACTGAGTTTTAGTTGATGATAGTTTGTTCATGCACATCTGCCGTCTCCTAGATGAGGTGCTCTGTGCATCAGGTTTATTTCAGACTGCAGGCGATACCCTCCTCTACTCCTCTTTCACGTATGGCTGCCCCCTTTATCACCCCCAGAGAGAACATTGTACCAGCTACAGCACTTCAACACTGATTCACAACACAGTCCTTTGGCAGCTCTGAAAATGTCCTGCGTTCAACCTTTTCAGCAGATAAGCACCCCGTACCCCGCAGGGAGGCCTTTTGCCTTCTGGTAGGCCGTCATTGTAAATAATCATTTGTTTTTTAACTGACTTGCCTAGTTAAATAAAAGTGAAATAAAAAATATAATATAATTGAATTACGAGCCATATTCCTATAGACAGTCAGTGGACATTGATGTTTAGCCCTTTAACAGTGGAGTAATTATAGGTCTCTTCTCAAATGGTACCCTTTCCCCTATTTAGTGCACTACTTTTGACCGGGCCCTGAGCAAAAGTAGTGCACGACATAGGGAATATGGCGCCATTGGGTCCTGAGCAAAAGTAGTGCACTACATAGGGAATAGGGCACCATTGGGTCCTGAGCAAAAGTAGTGCACTACATAGGGAATAGGGCACCATTGGGTCCTAGTCTAAAGTAGTGCACTACAGAGGGAATAGGGTGCCATTGGGTCCTGGTCTAAAGTAGTGCACTACATAGGGAATAGGGCACCATTGGGTCCTGGTCTGGGAAGTAGTCTAAAGGGAATAGGGTGCCATTGAGTCCTGGTCTACATAGGGAATAAGGCGCCATTGGGTCCTGGTCTAAAGTAGTGCACTACATAGGAATAGGGCACCATAGGAATGGGTCCTGGTCTAAAGTAGTGCACTACATAGGGAATAGGGCGCCATTGGGTCCTGGTCTAAAGTAGTGCACCACATAGGGAATAGGGTACCATTGGGTCCTGGTCTAAAGTAGTGCACCACATAGGGAATAGGGTGCCATTGGGTGCATAGCCTTAGTCCTTGAAAACGTGTGTACTTTACAGTAAATGGCTCGAATCTGATCACCTCGGTTAAAAGGACATTCGATACGCAATTGGTCACAACAATTCATCTCACAAATTGGGCTACATCCAAAATGGCACCATATTCCTTATATAGTGCCCTACTTTAGACCAGAGCCCTATTCCCTATATAGTGCCCTACTTTAGACCAGAGCCCTATTCCCTATATAGGGCCCTACTTTTGACCAGAGCCCTATTCCCTATATAGGGCCCTACTTTAGACCAGAGCCCTATTCCCTATATAGTGCCCTACTTTAGACCAGAGCCCTATTCCCTATATAGGGCCCTACTTTAGACCAGGGCTCAAAGGTTTAATTGAAATCCCCTTTTAAGTGTTAAAAATGTGAAATTTTATCTTGATTTCATGCCTGCTGTTCCAATACATTTCATGCTGTTATCACAGATTGCATGCTGCTGTTCCAATACATTTCATGCTGTTATCACAGATTGCATGCTGCTTTTCAAATACATTTCATGCTGTTATCACAGATTTCATGCCTGTTGTTCCATCATAGATTTCATGCTGTTATCATAGATTTCATGCCTGCTGTTCCAATACATTTCATGCTGTTTCACACATTTCATGCTGTTATCACAGATTTCATGCTGCTATTTCATGGCTGTTTTTCTATGGCTCCTGCAGAGAACTAGCTGTTCTTCAGGGTCATGTCCCAAATTGCATCCAATTTCCTCTTTAGTTCACTACTTTTAACCAGGGTCCATAAGGAATAGGGAACCATTTGTGACACAGCCTTCCCTAGCTGTGAGTACTCTGGCCTCCTCTCCTCACTCCCTCTCTGTGTCCTGTGGTAGATGTGGTGAAACTGGTGTTCTGCTCCAACAGGAAACCATCCCTTCACCACTGACCTCCAGATGCGTAAATACTCCCATTGCCTTGCTGGTTCACGTCTATGAAAGTACAAACAACCGCAATGGATTTTCCTGGAAGAAAAGGTTTGATTAAACCTAATATTTGTTTATTGAACACAATAATGGTTTATAGGTACCTTGTAGAAAAGACAAGTATGCAATTCTGATATAAACATAAAAGAGCAGACAGAATAAATAATACTAAAATAAGATTACTAAGTATATCTATATCCAGCCCTCCATCAGATGAAATGATATTATAAAAAGATAATAAGTGTTATTGTTGAAAGTGTTATGGAATAGGTTAGGTCGTTTAGACAGCACACTGCAGCTCACTACCACTTCCACAATCCATCCCCCAGGGGGCAGTAGCGACCTTGTCCAAATGCTGAGCCTAGTTGATAAGGAGACAGGTGCTGCCAATGAGGTGATCATCAGTGAGCGTCCCAGCTGGCAGAGCCGTGAGGTTGTTGGTTTTATTTCCGTGTCCCTGAGGCCTTTCGTTTGGATTGTGAATCTTTTAGTGGAGGCCTGTCTGTCTCCTTGTATATATTTGTTCCTGGCACCATCTGAACATAGTTATCAGCTTGGGCTCACCACCCCAAAGGGGTCAAGACAGAGCCCTAAGGTGAGGTAGCTGTCTCCTGGGTACATACATTCAACACCTAGGCTCGTACTCTGATTTCTCACGTAGTTGTGCATCTTAAATCAGGTTACAGACCAGTTAACTAGGCCTAAGAAGCCCCTCTAGACATAACACGAGCAGCATTAGGCATGTAGGCTATTGGTTTCCTAACAAAAGCACATACAGATGTTGGATCTTAATTTGATCACCCTTTTTGTTGCAGAGAAATGCAGATGAGCTACGTGATTTACATCAATTCACCGAAAAGAAACCCACACTAACACAGTATTGCACTTTATTACGTAGCCTGCTTTTGGCCAGCTGCAGGTAATAGTCTTAACCACCGATCAACATTATGGACTGAAGTTTCAAATCCTGTGGCAGCAGGATTCTTTTTTTGCTTTGACAACATAGGTCAAATTAAGATCCTACATCTGTAGCAGAATACCACCGACCTACACAAATGCTAAAATACTTTCAATCCCACACTGGTTCAAATCTATGGAAGTACAAACAACCTCAAGGGATTTTCCTGGAAGACGAACGGTTAAATAAACTCCTGTTAAAGATCATCTTTTTAAAACAAGGTGAATGAAATAAGGTTAACGTTTTTAGTTAATCCTAGTTTTACCCAAGTGGAGGTGTTATTGTTGAAAGGATGTACAGTGCCCTCCTGATTATTGTCACCCTGGGTATATGTGAACAAAGTCTGTGAAAAAATGTCATTGTTTATTTATCAGCTTAATGTGACAATCAAAATATCATATGAATCTAACCTTTAATTGAGTTAACTTTAAAAAAAAATGGTCATCAAGAAATAATTATTTTATTTTAAAACATTCATGTCACAATTATTGGCACCCCTTTAGTGCATTCTGCACCCTCCTATCACCTAGATAACAGCTCTGAGTCGCCTCCTATAATGTTTGATGAGGGGAGAACACACCCTCCTATCACCTAGATAACAGCTCTGAGTCGCCTCCTATAATGTCTGATGAGGTGGGAGAACACACCCTCCTATCACCTAGATAACAGCTCTGAGTCGCCTCCTATAATGTTTGATGAGGGGAGAACACACCCTCCTATCACCTAGATAACAGCTCTGAGTCGCCTCCTATAATGTCTGATGAGGTGGGAGAACACACCCTCCTATCACCTAGATAACAGCTCTGAGTCGCCTCCTATAATGTCTGATGAGGTGGGAGAACACACCCTCCTATCACCTAGATAACAGCTCTGAGTCGCCTCCTATAATGTTTGATGAGGGGAGAACACACCCTCCTATCACCTAGATAACAGCTCTGAGTCGCCTCCTATAATGTTTGATGAGGTGGGAGAACACACCCTCCTATCACCTAGATAACAGCTCTGAGTCGCCTCCTATAATGTTTGATGAGGGGGAGAACACACCCTCCTATCACCTAGATAACAGCTCTGAGTCGCCTCCTATAATGTTTGATGAGGGAGAACACACCCTCCTATCACCTAGATAACAGCTCTGAGTCGCCTCCTATAATGTTTGATGAGGGGAGAACACACCCTCCTATCACCTAGATAACAGCTCTGAGTCGCCTCCTATAATATTTGATGAGGGGAGAACACACCCTCCTATCACCTAGATAACAGCTCTGAGTCGCCTCCTATAATGTTTGATGAGGGGAGAACACACCCTCCTATCACCTAGATAACAGCTCTGAGTCGCCTCCTATAATGTTTGATGAGGTGGAGAACACACCCTCCTATCACCTAGATAACAGCTCTGAGTCGCCTCCTATAATGTTTGATGAGGGGAGAACACACCCTCCTATCACCTAGATAACAGCTCTGAGTCTTCCTATAATGAGATGAGGGAGAACACACCCTCCTATCACCTAGATAACAGCTCTGAGTCGCCTCCTATAATGTTTGATGAGGGGAGAACACACCCTCCTATCACCTAGATAACAGCTCTGAGTCGCCTCCTATAATGTTTGATGAGGTGGGAGAACACACCCTCCTATCACCTAGATAACAGCTCTGAGTCGCCTCCTATAATGTTTGATGAGGTGGGAGAACACACCCTCCTATCACCTAGATAACAGCTCTGAGTCGCCTCCTATAATGTTTGATGAGGTGGGAGAACACACCCTCCTATCACCTAGATAACAGCTCTGGAGTCGCTCCTATAATGTTTGATGAGGTGGGAGAACACACCCTCCTATCACCTAGATAACAGCTCTGAGTCTCCTATAATGTCTGATGAGGGGAGAACCACCCTCCTATCACCTGATAACAGCTCTGAGTCTGTCTGATGAGGGGGAGAACACACCCTCCTATCACCTAGATAACAGCTCTGAGTCGTCTCCTATAATGTTTGATGAGGTGGGAGAACACACCCTCCTATCACCTAGATAACAGCTCTGAGTCGCCTCCTATAATGTCTGATGAGGGGAGAACACACCCTCCTATCACCTAGATAACAGCTCTGAGTCGCCTCCTATAATGTTTGATGAGGGGAGAACACACCCTCCTATCACCTAGATAACAGCTCTGAGTCGCCTCCTATAATGTTTGATGAGGTGGGAGAACACACCCTCCTATCACCTAGATAACAGCTCTGAGTCGTCTCCTATAATGTCTGATGAGGGGAGAACACACCCTCCTATCACCTAGATAACAGCTCTGAGTCGTCTCCTATAATGTCTGATGAGGTGGGAGAACACACCCTCCTATCACCTAGATAACAGCTCTGAGTCGCTCCTATAATGTTTGATGAGGGGAGAACACACCCTCCTATCACCTAGATAACAGCTCTGAGTCAGTCTCCTATAATGTTTGATGAGGTGGAGAACACACCCTCCTATCACCTAGATAACAGCTCTGAGTCGTCTCCTATAATGTTTGATGAGGTGGGAGAACACACCCTCCTATCACCTAGATAACAGCTCTGAGTCGTCTCCTATAATGTTTGATGAGGTGGGAGAACACACCCTCCTATCACCTAGATAACAGCTCTGAGTCGCTCCTATAATGTTTGATGAGGTGGGAGAACACACCCTCCTATCACCTAGATAACAGCTCTGAGTCGCCTCCTATAATGTTTGATGAGGTGGGAGAACACACCCTCCTATCACCTAGATAACAGCTCTGAGTCGCTCCTATAATGTTTGATGAGGTGGGAGAACACACCCTCCTATCACCTAGATAACAGCTCTGAGTCGCCTCCTATAATGTTTGATGAGGTGGGAGAACACACCCTCCTATCACCTAGATAACAGCTCTGAGTCGTCTCCTATAATGTTTGATGAGGTGGGAGAACACACCCTCCTATCACCTAGATAACAGCTCTGAGTCGTCTCCTATAATGTTTGATGAGGTGGGAGAACACACCCTCCTATCACCTATCACTAGATAACAGCTCTGAGTCGCCTCCTATAATGTTTGATGAGGTGGGAGAACACACCCTCCTATCACCTAGATAACAGCTCTGAGTCGCTCTCCTATAATGTCTGATGAGGTGGGAGAACACACCCTCCTATCACCTAGATAACAGCTCTGAGTCGTCTCCTATAATGTTTGATGAGGTGGGAGAACACACCCCTCCTATCACCTAGATAACAGCTCTGAGTCGCCTCCTATAATGTTTGATGAGGTGGGAGAACACACCCTCCTATCACCTAGATAACAGCTCTGGAGTAAATGTTTGATGAGGTGGGAGAACAGATAACAGCTCTGGAGTCGCCTCCTATAATGTTTGATGAGGTGGGAGAACACACCCTCCTATCACCTAGATAACAGCTCTGAGTCGTCTCCCTATAATGTTTGATGAGGTGGGAGAACACACCCTCCTATCACCTAGATAACAGCTCTGAGTCGTCTCCTATAATGTTTGATGAGGTGGGAGAACACACCCTCCTATCACCTAGATAACAGCTCTGAGTCGCTCCTATAATGTTTGATGAGGTGGGAGAGAACACACCCTCCTATCACCTAGATAACAGCTCTGAGTCGTCTCCTATAATGTTTGATGAGGTGGGAGAACACACCCTCCTATCACCTAGATAACAGCTCTGAGTCGTCTCCTATAATGTTTGATGAGGTGGGAGAACACACCCTCCTATCACCTAGATAGCAGCTCTGAGTCGTCTCCTATAATGTTGATGAGGTGGGGAGAACACACCCTCCTATCACCTAGATAACAGCTCTGGAGTCGTCTCCTATAATGTTTGATGAGGTGGGAGAACACACCCCTCCTATCACCTAGATAACAGCTCTGAGTCGCTCCTATATGAGGTGGGAGAACACACCCTCTTGAGGTGAGGTGGGAGAACACACCCTCCTATCACCTAGATAACAGCTCTGAGTCGCCTCCTATAATGTTTGATGAGGTGGGAGAACACCCTCCTATCACCTAGATAACAGCTCTGAGTCGTCTCCTATAATGTTTGATGAGGTGGGAGAACACACCCTCCTATCACCTAGATAACAGCTCTGAGTCGCCTCCTATAATGTTTGATGAGGTGGGAGAACACACCCTCCTATCACCTAGATAACAGCTCTGAGTCGTCTCCTATAATGTTTGATGAGGTGGGAGAACACACCCTCCTATCACCTAGATAACAGCTCTGAGTCGTCTCCTATAATGTTTGATGTGGTGGGAGAACACACCTCCTATCACCTAGATAACAGCTCTGAGGTCGCCTCCTATAATGTTTGATGAGGTGGGAGAACACACCTCCTATCACCTAGATAACAGCTCTGAGTCGCCTCCTATAATGTTTGATGAGGTGGGAGAACACACCCTCCTATCACCTAGATAACAGCTCTGAGTCGTCTCCTATAATGTTTGATGAGGTGGGAGAACACACCCTCCTATCACCTAGATAACAGCTCTGAGTCGCCTCCTATAATGTTTGATGAGGTGGGAGAACACACCCTCCTATCACCTAGATAACAGCTCTGAGTCGCCTCCTATAATGTTTGATGAGGTGGGAGAACACACCCTCCTATCACCTAGATAACAGCTCTGAGTCGCTCCTATAATGTTTGATGAGGTGGGAGAACACACCCTCCTATCACCTAGATAACAGCTCTGAGTCGTCTCCTATAATGTTTGATGAGGTGGGAGAACACACCTCCTATCACCTAGATAACAGCTCTGAGTCGCCTCCTATAATGTTTGATGAGGTGGGAGAACACACCCTCCTATCACCTAGATAACAGCTCTGAGTCGTCTCCTATAATGTTTGATGAGGTGGGAGAACACACCTCCTATCACCTAGATAACAGCTCTGAGTCGTCTCCTATAATGTTTGATGAGGTGGGAGAACACACCCTCCTATCACCTAGATAACAGCTCTGAGTCGCTCCTATAATGTTTGATGAGGTGGGAGAACACACCCCTCCTATCACCTAGATAACAGCTCTGAGTCGTCTCCTATAATGTTTGATGAGGTGGGAGAACACACCCTCCTATCACCATAGATAACAGCTCTGAGTCGTCTCTATAATGTTTGATGAGGTGGGAGAACACATAGGCAGGAATTGTCCATTGCAAAAGCTGTCATTCCTAGATGGTCACAGCCATTTTAGCATGATTTGAGGTTTTGCTTTTCACTGTCCTGGTGAATGATTTAACAACGACCCAGTTTTCTCCTGGTGAGGCAGACAGGTTTCTCCTGGTAGAGGCAGACAGGTTCCTCCTGGTAGAGGCAGACAGGTTCCTCCTGGTAGAGGCACAGGTTTCTCCTGAGTAGAGGCAGACAGGTTTCTCCTGGTAGAGGCAGACAGGTTTCTCCTGGTAGTTCCTCCTGGTAGAGTGACAGGTTCCTCCTGGTAGAGGCAGACAGGTTCCTCCTGGTAAGGCAGACAGGTTTCTCCTGGTAGAGGCCATATTTCCCTGGTAGAGGCAGACAGGTTTCTCCTGGTGAGGCAGACAGGTTTCTCCTGGTAGAGGCAGACAGGTTTCTCCTGGTAGAGGCAGACATGTTTCTCCTGGTAGGAGGCAGAAAGGTTTCTCCTGGTAGAGGCAGACAGGTTTCTCCTGGTAGAGGCAGACAGGTTCTCCTGGTAGAGGCAGACAGGTTTCTCCTGGTAGAGGCAGACAGGTTCCTCCTGGTAGAGGCAGACAGGTTCCTCCTGGTAGAGGCAGACAGGTTTCTCCTGAGAGGCAGACAGGTTTCTCCTGGTAGAGGCAGACAGGTTCCTCCTGGTAGAGGCAGACAGGTTCTCCTGGTAGAGGCAGACAGGTTCCTCCTGGTAGAGGCAGACAGGTTCCTCCTGGTAGAGGCAGACAGGTTCCTCCTGGTAGAGGCAGACAGGTTCCTCCTGGTACAGGCAGACAGGTTCTCCTGGTAGAGTAGACAGGTTCTCCTGGTAGAGGCAGACAGGTTCCTCCTGGTAGGAGGCAGACAGGTTTCTCCTGGTAGAGGCAGACATGGGTAGAGGCAGACAGGTTTCTCCTTGGTAGAGGCAGACAGGTTTCACCTGGTAGAGGTAACAGCTCTGAGTAGAGGCAGACAGGTTCCTGGTAGAGGCAGACAGGTTTCTGAGAGGTGGGAGGCAGACAGGCTTCTCCTCCTAGGTTTCCTCCTAGAGGCAGACAGCTCCCTGAGGCAGACAGGTTTCTCCTGGTAGAGGCAGACAGGTTTCTCCTGGTAGAGGCAGACAGGTTTCTCCCTGGTAGAGGCAGATAGGCAGGGAGACATGTTTCCCTGGTAGAGGCAGACAGGTTCCTCCTGGTAGAGGCAGACAGGTTCCTCCTGGTAGAGCCAGACAGGTTCCTCCTGGTAGAGGCAGACAGGTTCCTCCTGGTAGAGGCAGACATTTTCCTGGTGAGGCAGATTCCTGGTAGAGGCAGAGCAGGTTTCTTTGAGGCAGACAGGGTTCTCCTGGTGAGGCAGACAGTTTCCCTGGGTAGAGGCAGACATGTTTTCCTGGTAAGGCAGAAAGGTTTCTCCAGTTTTCCTGGTGGCCAGGTTTTTCCTGGTAGAGGCAGACAGGTTTCTCCTGGTAGAGGCAGACAGGTTTCTCCTGGTAGAGGCAGACAGGTTCCTCCTGGTAGAGGCAGACAGGTTTCTCCTGGTAGAGGCAGACAGGTTCCTCCTGGTAGAGGCAGACAGGTTCCTCCTGGTAGAGGCAGACAGGTTCTCCCTGGTAGAGGAGGGTTCCTCCTGGTAGAGGCAGACAGGTTCCTCCTGGTAGAGGCAGACAGGTTCCTCCTGGTAGAGGCAGACAGGTTCCTCCTGGTAGAGGCAGACAGGTTCCTCCTGGTAGAGGCAGAGCAGGGTTCCCTCCCTGGTACAGAGACAGGTTCCTCCTGGTAGAGGCAGACAGGTTCCTCCTGGTAGAGGCAGACAGGTTCCTCCTGGTAGAGGCAGACAGGTTTCTCCTGGTAGAGGCAGACAGGTTTCTCCTGGTAGAGGGCCCTGGTAGAGGCAGACAGGTTTCTCCCTGGTAGAGGCAGACAGGTTCCTCCTGGTAGAGGCAGACAGGTTCCTCCTGGTAGAGGCAGACAGGTTCCCTCCTGGTAGAGGCAGACAGGTTCCTCCTGGTAGAGGCAGACAGGTTCCTCCTGGTAGAGGCAGACAGGTTCCTCCTGGTAGAGGCAGACAGGTTCCTCCTGGTACAGGCAGACAGGTTTCTCCCTGGTAGAGGCAGACAGAGCCCCTGGCAGAGGCAGACAGGTTCCTCCTGGTAGAGGCAGACAGGTTCCTCCTGGTAGAGGCAGACAGGTTCCTCCTGGTAGAGGCAGACAGGTTTCTCCTGGTAGAGGCAGACAGGTTTCTCCTGGGAGAGGCAGACAGGTTCCTCCTGGTAGAGGCAGACAGGTTTCTCCTGGTAGAGGCAGACAGGTTCCTCCTGGCAGAGGCAGACAGGTTCTCCTGGTAGAGGCAGACAGGTTTCTCCTGGTAGAGGCAGACAGGTTTCTCCTGGTAGAGGCAGACAGGTTTCTCCTGGTAGAGGCAGACAGGTTCCTCCTGGTAGAGGCAGAGACAGGTTTTTCTCCTGGTAGAGGCAGACAGGTTCCTCCTGGTAGAGGCAGACAGGTTCCTCCTGGTACAGGCAGACAGGTTCCTCCTGGTACAGGCAGACAGGTTCCCTGGTAGAGGCAGACAGGTTTCTCCTGGTAGAGGCAGACGGGGTTTCTCCTGGTAGAGGCAGACAGGTTTCCTCCTGGTAGAGGCAGACGGGTTCCTCCTGGTAGAGGCCGACGGGGTAGAGGCAGACAGGTTCTCCTGGTAGAGGCAGACAGGTTCCTCCTGGTAGAGGCAGACAGGTTCCTCCTGGTAGAGGCAGACAGGTTCCTCCTGGTAGAGGCAGACGGGTTCCTCCTGGTAGAGGCAGACGGGTTTCTCCTGGTAGAGGCAGACGGGTTCCTCCTGGTAGAGGCAGACGGGGTTCCTCCTGGTAGAGGCAGACAGGTTCCTCCCTGGTAGAGGCAGACACGTTCTCCTGGTAGAGGCAGACAGGTTCCTCCTGGTAGAGGCAGACAGGTTTCTCTGGTAGAGGCAGACAGGTTTCTCCTGGTAGAGGCAGACATGTTCCTCCTGGTAGAGGCAGACATGTTCCTCCTGGTAGAGGCAGACAGGTTCCTCCTAGAAGAGGCAGATGTAGACAGGTTTTCCTGGTAGATGTAGACAGGTTTCTCCTGGTAGAGGCAGACAGGTAGAGGCAGACAGGTTTCTCCTGGCAACCCTTCCGTATAACTTGTTGTCATGGAGACGGAGTCTAACTGTAGATTTGGAGACCCCGGCAGGATTAACCCCATTCTGCAGTTCTCCAACTGTGATCCTTGAGATTTGTTGTTGCCACGTGATCCATCCTTCTGGTCTGTGCCTGGAGGCAAAATACACCTGGGTCTTTCTAGGCCGGTTTCTGGGTCTTCTTCTAGGCCGGTTCCTGGTCTTCTTCTAGGCCGGTTCCTGGGTCTTCTTCTAGGCCGGGTTAGACAGATCCAGCTGGTTGACGTTTCTTCATTATTGCACTAATGGTGAGATGGGTATTCTCAGCCATGTTGATATCTATTTTGATAGCCATTGTCTGATTTGTGAAGGTCAACAGCCTTTTTGTCTCATATTCACTGTGTGTCTGGTCTTTCCCATGTTGAAGGGATGACTAAAGGGCAGTTTAGCCTGTGTGTCACCTCATGTTTATACCCCATGGATGGATAACCACTTAAGAGTTCCCAAAGACTCTTAAAAGTAACTTTTAAAAGTAAATTCTTAATCGGAAATACATATCAAATTAGATTCTATTCATAAGAATTTCTAGAGGTGCCAATAATTGTGAGACGTATGTTTTTGAATAATATAATTATTACTTGATGACGATGTCTGAGTTCAGGACCTGGGGTCATTGAGTCATCACAGGGGTCAACTAACAGACGGGAGACTGGCTTAGGTTAAACGGTTTTGGTATGCAATTCTGTCTGTACATTTATGACGTCATACAAGGTTCACAGACAGTAGGTAACTGCACATGAACAGTTGAGAATTAAATAATGTATGTGTGCGTGTGTCTGTACGTGTGTGTGTGTTTGGGGGTCTGTACATGTGTTTGTCTGTGCGCGTGTGTGTGTGTGTGGGTCTGGGTGTCTGTACGTGTTTGTGTTTGTGTGTGTGTGTGTGTGTGTGTGTGTGTGTGTGTGTGTGTGTGTGTGTGTGTGTGTGTGTGTGTGTCTGTACGTGTGTGTGTGAGTCTTGTACGTATGTGTGTCTGTGCGTGTGCATGTGTGGGTCTGTACGTGTGTGTGTCTGTGCGTGTGTCTGTCGTGCACGTGTGTGTGGGTCTGTGCGTATGTGTGTGTCTGTACTTGTGTCTTAGTTCCGTGTACGTGTGTGTGGGATCTGTGTGTGTGTGTATTTGTATTTATTAAGATCCCATTGGTTCCTGCCAAGGCAGCAGCTACTCTTCCTGGTGTTTATTATGGATCCCCATTAGTTCCTGCCAAGGCAGCAGCTACTCTTCCTGGTGTTTATTATGGATCCCCATTAGTTCCTGCCAAGGCAGCAGCTACTCTTCCTGGTGTTTATTATGGATCCCCATTAGTTCCAGCCAAGGCAGCAGCTACTCTTCTTGGGGTTTATTATGGATCCCCATTAGTTCCTGCCAAGGCAGCAGCTACTCTTCCTGGTGTTTATTATGGATCCCATTAGTTCCTGCCAAGGCAGCAGCTACTCTTCTTGGGGTTTATTATGGATCCCCATTAGTTCCAGCCAAGGCAGCAGCTACTCTTCCTGGTGTTTATTATGGATCCCATTAGTTCCTGCCAAGGCAGCAGCTACTCTTCTTGGGGTTTATTATGGATCCCCATTAGTTCCAGCCAAGGCAGCAGCTACTCTTCCTGGGGTTTATTAAAGATCCCCATTAGTTCCAGCCAAGGCAGCAGCTACTCTTCCTGGGGGTTATTAAGGATCCCCATTAGTTCCAGCCAAGACAGCAGCTACTCTTCCTGGGGTTTATTATGGATCCCCATTAGTTCCAGCCAAGGCAGCAGCTACTCTTCTTGGGGTTTATTATGGATCCCCATTAGTTCCAGCCAAGGCAGCAGCTACTCTTCTTGGGGTTTATTATGGATCCCCATTAGTTCCTGCCAAGGCAGCAGCTCCTCTTCCTGGGGTTTATTATGGATCCCCATTAGTTCCAGCCAAGGCAGCAGCTACTCTTCCTGGGGTTTATTAAGGATCCCCATTAGTTCCAGCCAAGGCAGCAGCTACTCTTCCTGGGGTTTATTATGGATCCCCATTAGTTCCAGCCAAGGCAGCAGCTACTCTTCCTGGGGTTTATTATGGATCCTCATTAGTTCCTGCCAAGGCAGCAGCTACTCTTCCTGGGGTTTATTGTGGATCCCCATTAGTTCCAGCCAAGGCAGCAGCTACTCTTCCTGGGGTTTATTGTGGATCCCCATTAGTTCCAGCCAAGGCAGCAGCTACTCTTCCTGGTGTTTATTATGGATCCCCATTAGTTCCTGCCAAGGCAGCAGCTACTCTTCCTGGGGTTTATTATAGATCCCCATTAGTTCCGGCCAAGGCAGCAGGTCCTCTTCTTGGAGTCCAACAAAACAAAGTCAGTTATATACAAATAAAAACATGACGTTACATTTCACAACAGATGTCAAAACACATTTAAGTAGAGCAGTGTGTAAAACTATACTGGAGTCCTGGAAGGTGCAGAGTGCCGTTCTTAGTCTGAACTCTGAGAACTGTATATTACCAGGTTATATCTCTCAGTCTGAACTCTCTACAACCTGTTGAGGACTGTATATTATCAGGTTTATATCTCTTAGTCAGGTTATATCTCTGGAACTGTGAGGACTGTATATTACCAGGTTATATCTCTTAGTCTGAACTGTGAGGACTGTATATTACCAGGTTATATCTCTCAGTCTGAACTCTCTACAACCTGTTGAGGACTGTATATTATCAGGTTATATCTCTTAGTCTGAACTGTGAGGACTGTATATTATCAGGTTATATCTCTTAGTCTGAACTGTGAGGACTGTATATTACCAGGTTATATCTCTTAGTCTGAACTCTCTACAACCTGTTGAGGACTGTATATTACCAGGTTATATCTCTATATCTCTTAGTCTGAACTCTCTACATCCTGTGAGGACTGTAAATTACCAGGTTATATCTCTTAGTCTGAACTCTCTACAACCTGTTGAGGACTGTAGTAAATTATCAGGTTATATCTCTTAGTCTGAACTCTCTACATCCTGTTGAGGACTGTAGTAAATTATCAGGTTATATCTCTTAGTCCTGAACTCTCTACATCCTGTGAGGACTATATATTACCAGGTTATATCTTTATATCTCTACTAGGGAAATGTGTGTGTGATGGGACTGGGTTATGGAGACTACTGGGGACATGTGTGTGATGGGACTGGGTTATGGAGACTACTAGGGGTGTGTGATGGGACTGGGTTATGGAGAATACTGGGGTGTGTGTGATGGGACTGGGTTATGGAGAATACTGGGGACATGTGTGTGATGGGACTGGGTTATGGAGACTACTGGGGACATGTGTGATGGGACTGGGTTATGGAGAATAATAGGGTGTGTGTGATGGGACTGGGTTATGGAGAATACTGGGGACATGTGTGATGGGACTGGGTTATGAGAATACTGGGGACATGTGTGATGGGACTGGGACTAATGGGGTGTGTGATGGGACTGTTATGGAGATACTGGGGACATGTGATGGGACTGGGTTATGGAGAATACCAGGGACATGTGATGGACCACAGGAGAGACTGGGGACATGTGTGATGGGACTGGGTTATGGAGACTACTGGGGACATGTGATGGGACTGGGTTATGGAGAATACTGGGGACGTGTGTGATGGGACTGGGTTATGGAGAATACTGGGGGGTGTGTGATGGGACTGGGTTATGGAGAATACTGGGGGTGTGTGTGATGGGACTGGGTTATGGAGACTACTGGGGACATGTGTGATGGGACTGGGTTATGGAGAATACTGGGGACGTGTGTGATGGGACTAAGGTTATGAGAATACTAGGGTGTGTATGGGACTGAAGACTACTGGGGACATGTGTGATGGGACTGGGTTATGGAGAATACTGGGGACATGTGTGATGGGACTGGGTTATGGAGAATACTGGGACATGTGTGATGGGACTGGGTTATGGAGAATACTGGGGACATGTGTGATGGACTGGGTTATGGAGAATACTGGGGACATGTGTGATGGGACTGGGTTATGGAGAATACTGGGGACGTGTGTGTGATGGGACTGGGTTAGTCGATGGATGACCTGTGGAAAGACTACACGCCAACTCAACAGTGTGTGTGTGCTCTGTGGAAATATGAAATCTCCTACCCTGTCTGTCTGTCTGTCTGTCTGTCTGTCTGTCTGTCTGTCTGTCTGTCTGTCTGTCTGTCTGTCTGTCTGTCTGTCTGTCTGTCTGTTGCTCTGTGGAAATGTCCTACCCTGCGTGTCTGTCTGTGTGTGTGCTCTGTGGAAATATGAAACATCCTACCCTGCGTGTCTGTCTGTGTGTGTGTTGCTCTGTGGAAATATGAAACATCCTACCCTGCGTGTCTGTCTGTGTGTGTGTTGCTCTGTGGAAATATGAAACATTCTACCCTGCGTGTCTGTCTGTGTGTGTGTTGCCTCTGTGGAAATATGAAACATCCTACCCTGCGTGTCTGTCTGTGTGTGTGTTGCTATGTGGAAATGTGAAACATCCTACCCTGCGTGTCTGTCTGTGTGTGTGTTGCTCTGTGGAAATGTGAACATCCTACCCTGCGTGTCTGTCTGTGTGTGTGTGTTGCTCTGTGGAAATGTCGTGAAACCTCCTACCTGCGTGCCTGTCTGTCTGTGTGTGTGCTGCTCTGTGGAAATGTGAAACCTCCCATCCCCATGCGTGCCTGTCTGTCTGTGTGTGTGTTGCTCTGTGGAAATGTGAAACCTCCTACCCCTGTGTATCTGTGTGTGTTTGCTCTGTGGAAATATGAAACCTCCTACCCTGCAGTGTGTGTCTGTGTGTGTGTGTGTTGCTCTGTGGAAATGTGAAACATCCTACCCTGCAGTGTGTCTGTGTGTGTGTGTGTTCTCTGTGGAAATGTGAAACCTCCTACCTGCGTGCCTGTCTGTGTGTGTGTGTGTTGCTCTGTGGAAAATGTGAAACATCCTACCCTGCTAGGGTCTGTCTGTGTGTGTGTTGCTCTGTGGAAATGTGAAACCTCCTACCCTGCTAGGGTCTGTCTGTGTGTGTTGCCTGTGGAAATGTGAAACATCCCCACCTGCTAGGGTCTGTCTGTGTGTGTGTTGCTCTGTGGAAATGTGAAACCTCCTACCCTGCTAGGGTCTGTCTGTGTGTGTGTTGCTTGCTGGAAATGTGAAACATCCTACCCTGCTAGGGTCCAAGTCACCCAGCACAACACAGACATAAAACATTAAAACATGAAGAGATGTGAGCTTGAGAATGTGGGGTTGACCAGTTAAGAACCTATCCCCTATGGGCCCTGGTTCAAAGTAGTGCACTATATAGGGAATAGGTGCACCTATACAGGGAATAAGGTTTACTATATGAATAGTGCACTTATATAGGGAATAAGGTTCACTATATAGGAATAGGGTGCACTATATAGGGAAGGTGGTTCACTATATAGGGGAAAAAGGTTCTATATAGAATAAGGTTCACTATATAGGGAATAAGGTTCCACTATATAGGGAATAGGGCACTATATAGGGAATAAGCGTCCACTATATAGGGAATAAGGTTCACTATATAGGAATAAGGTTCACTATATAGGGAATAGGGTGCACTATATAGGGAATAAGGTTCACTATATAGGAAACGTTCACTATATAGGAATAAGGTTCACTATATAGGGAACAAGGTTCACTATATAGAATAGGGTGCACCATATAGGGAATAAGGTTCACTATATAGGATTAAGGTCCACTATATGGGAAATAAGGTTCACTATATAGAATAAGGTTCACTATATAGGAAATGTTCACTATATAGGAATAGGGGCACTATATAGGGAATAAGGTTCACTATATAGGAATAAGGTTCACTATATAGGAATAGGGTGTTTATATAGGGAAAAGGTTCACTATATAGGATTAAGGTTCACTATATAGGAAATAAGGTTCACTATATAGGAAATAAGGTTCACTATATAGGGAATATGTTTATATAGGAAATAAGGTTCACTATATAGGGAAAAGGGTGTCGCTTGGACCACCTGTTTATGAATACAGTGCCCTTTTTTATAAAGAGGAGGCTATAGAATTGATTTTCAACCATCACACAGTCTGTATTCCTATTTAGTCTGAATGTGGTCGTTGTAAAGAATACATCCTCTAGCTACACGCATTCAAACAACATGCTTCCATGACAGTGTTGTTGGCTATTCTTCTTCTGGAGAAGATGAGTAAAGTTCTATTAGGCTGAAGATGACGCCAAAAACTGTGCTACGCTGGCAATAAAACCCACTGATCATCTTGCTCAGTGTAGTTTTAATTTCCCATAAGTGTTTCGAGGACTGATTTTCTATCCAGAGGGCAACACTGATGTGATCAAGCGCTCTGAGAAGTTGAACCTCTAAAATTAAAAACTGCAATGAGGGAAGATCTAAGGACGACTACGTCTGTTCTTTCAGCAGTCCTCTCTACTTCTCTCCACGCCTTGTATCAAAGATGATACTAGCTCTGCCTGTATCTCTGCTCTTCAAGATGATACTTGCCTCAGACCCATTGACCGCTCTGTTTGGTACAGTTGATGGGAATAACCACTAAGGGAAAGCTGTCTCTCTTTGTACTCTATTAGCCAAAAGGCTCATATTGCAATTTTGGAAACTGGAGACTGTACCCACCTTTGAAATGTGATTATGGATTTAGGAATGTAATACAGCATATGGAAAAGATTGGTACAATACCTCCAATAGAAGTCCAATGTTTTACAAAAATATGGCAGCCGATACTGGATAACTGGTCTAGTCCCACTTCATAACTGGGCTTTGGCCTCTAAATTGGCCATCCTATTCAACAGTACAATGAATGTCATTGTTAGTATTGCTGTCTTTTTTATTTGATTTTTTTATTGCAAAATAATAAACATATTATGTATTAAAAAAGAAGATGATACTAGCTCTGCCTGTATCTCTGCTCTGACATATTCCCTTCTACATGGAACTAGATGTTAGCTGACAGCTGACAGTTCAACCCCACCCATCAGAGACTATCCAAAAGGGACTTGTATGGACAGACCACCACCACAGGAACCAAAATAGTGACTTGGGGCTCAGGATTGGACACTTATAAACCAGAGCGACACATCATAAAGTATTGTACAAAGTAATTGAGACATACAAGAGAGTATCTTGAGCTGAGCTGGGAGTACTCTGTGGATGCCCACCGTGATGTGGGGGGTTATAACCAGTTAGGGGTTATAACCTGTTAGGGGGGTTAAAACCTGTTAGGGGGGTTAAAACCTGTTAGGGGGGTTAAAACCTGTTAGGGGGGTTATAACCTGTTAGGGGGGTTATAACCTGTTAGGGGGTTATTACCTGTTAGGGGGTTATAACCTGTTAGGGGGTTATAACCTGTTAGGGGGTTTAACCTGTTAGGGGTTAAAACCTGTTAGGGGTTATAACCTGTTAGGGGTTAAAACCTGTTAGGGGGTTATAACCTATTAGGGGGTTAAAACCTGTTAGAGGGTTAAAACCTATTAGGGGGTTAAAACCTGTTAGGGGTTATAACCTGTTAGGGGGTTAAACCTGTTAGAGGGGTTCAAACCTGTTAGGGGGTTATAACCTGTTAGGGGTTAAAACCTGTTAGGGGTTATAACCTGTTAGGGGGTTAAACCTGTTAGGGGGGTTAAAACCTGTTAGGGGTTATAACCTGTTAGGGGGTTAAACCTGTTAGAGGGGTTAAAACCTGTTAGGGGGTTATAACCTGTTAGGGGTTAAAACCTGTTAGGGGTTATAACCTGTTAGGGGGTTAAACCTGTTAGGGGGGTTAAAACCTGTTAGGGGTTATAACCTGTTAGGGGTTAAAACCTGTTAGGGGTTATAACCTGTTAGGGGTTAAAACCTGTTAGGGGTTATAACCTGTTAGGGCGGGGGGTTAAAACCTGTTAGGGGGTTATAACCTGTTAGGGGTTATAACCTGTTGGGGGAGTCTCCTTCTCCCCTGCCTGTTTTTGTCTCCAACCGCTCCCTATTCCTATATTGTGCAGTAGTTTTATAGTACACCCTGGTCAAAAGTAGTGCGCTATAATGTATAGTGAATGGTGAGCCATTAGAGTCTGCATATACTTAGCATGTGCCTGGGAATGACCTCAACACATTAACACATAACCAGGTTGGGCGATGTTTGTCCACACATTAATAACTAGCAATTTACCTCATTTTGTCATCATATTGTGTCCCTGGGGCCAATTCAATCCAGGTGGAGGAAATGTATTAATGTGATTGAACACGGAACAGGAGAGACCAGCACATTCACTATGAATGATTACATTCACATAAAGGTTATAATAATGGGGTTAAAGCTACAATCCCAGATTTGGTCTTTCAACAAAACGGCAGCTCCACATGTTTTCGTATACAGCTAAAGGGGTGAGGCCACCTTTTCCCTCCACTGCTACACATTTTCCCCCAGTGGAAACACTGCCGTTTCAAATGAAAATAACCATGGAACATATTCACATATCACAGATTGCACCTTTAACTGCAATTGGCTGTGTGGGCCCAAAGACACCTGTCTATGTATGGACTCTATATCTGTGTTCTGCTGTCGCCTGCCTCCCAGCTCTAACCACTGTCGTTACCAGCCCAATATGCTTCTTCATTAGGGAACGGAAGGGAGAGGTTAGTGGGGATTGTTTTCCTTCTCTCTTGGCCGTTGAGGAATAGAGGCGTGTGTGTGTGTGTGTGTGGGGGTGTTCCACTGGGTTTCTCCCACACACACACACACACACACAAACACACACACACACACACACACACGTCTTGCACTTGCAGTCAGAGGTTCCAAAGCAGTAGTGTTAAACAGTGTAATTCGCATTGTTTTGGGGATGGGACAGGTTGTCGCTGTAAATCAGAAACTGTTTTTAATTGAATTACCTGTTTAAGTAAAGAGGAAATACATGTCCTTTTAGATTTGAATCTTCCCTTTTAAATGAGGCGTTAGTTATCACTACCAGGACCTTCAGAGCCCCAGGTGGGTCGTTCCTTTTAAATGAGGCGTTAGTTATCACTACTACAGGACCTTCAGAGCCCCAGGTGGGGGTCGTTCCTTTGAAATGAGGCGTTAGTTATCACTACTACAGGACCTTGAACTGGAGCCCCAGGTGGGTCGTTCCTTTTAAATGAGGCGTTAGATATCACTACTACAGGACCTTCAGAGCCCCAGGTGGGTCGTTCCTTTGAAATGAGGCGTTGGTTATCACTACTACAGGACCTTCAGAGCCCCAGGTGGGTCGTTCCTTTTAAATGAGGCGTTAGTTATCACTACTACAGGACCTTCAGAGCCCCAGGTGGGTCGTTCCTTTTAAATGAGGCGTTAGTTATCACTACTACAGGACCTTCAGAGCCCCAGGTGGGTGGTTTCCTTTTAAATGAGGCGTTAGTTATCACTACTACAGGACCTTCGGAGCCCCAGGTGGGTCATGTTCCTTTTAAATGAGGCGTTAGTTATCACTACTACAGGACCTTCGGAGCCCCAGGTGGGTCGTTCCCTTGAAATGAGGCGTTAGTTATCACTACTACAGGACCTTCAGAGCCCCAGGTGGGTCGTTCCTTTAAATGAGGCGTTAGTTATCACTACTACAGGACCTTCAGAGCCCCAGGTGGGTCGTTCCTTTGAAATGAGGCGTTAGTTATCACTACTACAGGACCTTCGGAGCCCCAGGTGGGTCGTTCCTTTGAAATGAGGCGTTAGTTATCACTACTACAGGACCTTCGGAGCCCCAGGTGGGTCGCCCTTTGAAATGAGGCGTTAGTTATCACTACTACAGGACCTTCCTTTGGAGCCCCAGGTGGGTCGTTCCTTTGAAATGAGGCGTTAGTTATCACTACTACAGGACCTTCGGAGCCCCAGGTGGGTCGTTCCTTTGAAATGAGGCGTTAGTTATCACTACTACAGGACCTTCGGAGCCCCAGGTGGGTCGCTCCTTTGAAATGAGGCGTTAGTTATCACTACTACAGGACCTTCGGAGCCCCAGGTGGGTCAGCCTTTGAAATGAGGCGTTAGTTATCACTACTAGGACCTTGGAGCCCCAGGTGGCTCGTTCCTTTGAAATGAGGCGTTAGTTATCACTACTACAGGACCTTCGGAGCCCCAGGTGGGTGTTCCTTTGAAATGAGGCGTAGTTATCACTACTACAGGACCCTTCGGAGCCCCAGGTGGGTCGCTCCTTTGAAATGAGGCGTTAGTTATCACTACTACAGGACCTCGGAGCCCCAGGTGGGTCGTTCCTTTGAAATGATGCGTTAGTTATCACTACTACAGGACCTTCAGAGTCCCAGGTGGGTCGCCTTTGAAATGAGGCGTTAGTTATCACTACTACAGGACCTTCAGAGCCCCAGGTGGGTCGCCTTTGAAAATGAGGCTAGTTATGGTAGGGTCCACATCCCTTTACCTGGTAGGGTCCACACCCCTCTAGTTGGTAGGGTCCACATCCCTTTATCTGGTAGGGTCCACATCCCTTTATCTGGTAGGGTCCACACCCCTATCTGGTAGGGTCCACATCCCTTTATCTGGTAGGGTCCACACCCCTTTATCTGGTAGGGTCCACATCCCTTTATCTGGTACGGTCCACGCCCCTTTATCTGGTAGGGTCCACACCCCTCTAGTTGGTAGGGTCCACATCCCTTTATCTGGTAGGGTCCACACCCTTATCTGGTAGGGTCCACATCCCCTTTATCTGGTAGGGTCCACATCCCTTTATCTGGTAGGGTCCACATCCCTTTATCTGGTAGGGTCCACACCCCTTTATCTGGTAGGGTCCACACCCCTTTATCTGGTAGGGTCCACACCCTTTATCTGTAGGGTCCACACTGGTAGGGTCCACATCCCTTTATCTGGTAGGGTCCACCCTCCACTTATCTGGTAGGGTCCATATCCCTTTAGTCTGGTAGGGTCCACACCAATTTATCCACATCCCTTTATCTGGTAGGGTCCATCCCTTTATCTGGTAGGGTCCACGTCCCTTTATCTGGTAGGGTCCACATCCCTTTATCTGGTAGGGTCCACATCCCTTTATCTGGTAGGGTCCACACCCCTTTATCTGGTAGGGTCCACACCCCTTTATCTGGTAGGGCCCACATCCCTTTATCTGGCAGGGTCCACATCCCTTTATCTGGCAGGGTCCACATCCCTTTATCTGGTAGGGTCCACATCCCTTTACCTGGTAGGGTCCACATCCCTTTACCTGGTAGGGTCCACATCCCTTTATCTGGTAGGGGTGGATGAGCCAAAGACACTGCAGAAATGATGAGATGAAGGTATGAATTATTTACACACATCCAACTGTGTAGGCCTGTCACAGATCAGTTTGTGCTTTTACCTACTCCTGTGTCATTGTCAAGCAGAACATGTCATGACAAAGGCAGTTGTCACCAACCGTCTACTGATTCATCTCCAAGGCATTCTAGTCGATCATCAAACATTTTTCTAAGCTTTTTTGTTGTTTTTGCGCTGTTGGCGGTAGGTGCACTTGATTCAGCTGCCCTAGCGCCGGGAAGGCAAAAGTGTTCCCATGTTGAGCTCTTTCATGGGTCTGAAGGTAGAACTCCGCCTACCCGGCGGGCCCAGAAAACAAATCAAGTGCACCTATAGGCCTGCCACTGGCCTATCAGATAGCTCAGATGACAGTTTATTCGAGCCATAGATTGTAAAAGAATCATCACAGCAAAGTTGATACTGTGAGATTTCAAAACGTTTAAAACCACGACTAGAGAAAGACTCAACGAATACAGGAAAGAGCTGCTGTTTTTGTGAGAAAGTTCCTGTTTAAGTTGATATTCAGCCCTTTGGTCCAAACTTTCTAAGCCATAAAATGCACGTCCTCCCTACTTCCACTCACACTATAACCAGCACTGCAGTTGCAATGAATGAGTGTAGCAAAGTGTTACGATATTAAAGCTTGCATTGTTGTGTCTTTTTTAATATCCAGGAATATTTCACTTTCTCTGGTCATAGGAGTAACACCATGAATTGATGCATGAGGCAGAAATAATGCAGTGTGACTTGAGTTTCTCCATCAGCTGGAAGACGGTGTCCCCTTTTTCTCAGCGGGAGGGAGGAGAGCGGAGGGACGGTGAGTCTGGTGAGAGCCTCACTGCTGCTCCCTGCCTCCTCTCAGACTGACCATCAGACGCAGGCCATTAGTCTAGGAAATAAAAAAAGAAGCTAATTATTATGCCTCACTCAGCCGTGCCTCACAAGTAATACAACAAACGATCTATTACCAGTATACAACAAACGATCTATTACCAGTGTGATCATACAGCTACATGTTCAAAAATAGACTTTCAAAATGGTCTGAGAAGAGCAACATTGGAAGGGCAATTCAAGCAAAGCCAATATGAGGTGATAATGTATTGGGTCTATAGCCTACTGCACAAACCTCATGGCTACAGAATAGTTTTTATTTGGTTAGTGTTGCGTTTTAAGTTAAGCCGTGTTACAGTTTTTTTTCCAACTGCTTACACACAAAATCTTTTCATGTCACACGATTTTTGAAACCTCTCACTCAAAGTGCAAAACTACACACCAGATATCCAAAACCATAAGCTATTTCTCAGCCTTTGACTCAGTTGTCAATAGCATAAAACACTTTTTTCAAAACACTACATACAATTCTCTACCTAAAACACAAAAATCTTAACAGGAAGTGACTTGCTTTCCTTTTCCAAACACAACCAATCAAAATGCTACACTCAGGTCACACACACACACTCCTCACATGTGCAAACACTAATAGCTTAACTGATCACTAACCAATCACTGCTTTACTGTAGTATTGGCCTATAAATAGGTCAAGGTCAGATTACCTGTTTTGAACAATGGATGCCAACAATGGACACAGAGCAAGAGGAGTAGAAGGAAGAGGAAGAAGAGGACGAGGGCAAAGAAGAGAAGGAAGGAGAGCCATCTCTAATGAGATTAGGGCAACACTTGTTGATCATGTGATCAACCACGGTTTGACCATGAGAGAGGCTGGACTGAGAGTCCAGTCAACTTGAGTCGATTTACAGTGGCGTCCATAATTCGAACCTTCAGAAATGAGAACAGGTATGCAACTATCTAAGGACTATTTTAGCATTACAGTAATGTACTGTAAAATACGTATGACTGCATAGTATTGCATAAACATTTGTAACTCTAAGCCATTAGATTACTTGTTGGTTATCACTGCATTGTCGGAACTAGAAGCACAAGCATTTCGCTACACTCGCATTAACATCTGCTAACCATGTGTATGTGACAAATAACATTTGATTTGATTTGAACAGTCAGTGGCTCGGGTGGTTGTTGTCCTTGATGATCTTTATGGCCTTCCTGTAACATCGGGTGGTGTAGGTGTCCTGGAGGGCAGGTAGTTTGCAATTTACACAATGCTTGTCCCTGATCCAGATCAGAAGCCTGCTAGGTTTGTGGTTTTATGGGACAATGTTAGTTTTCACCAGGCTGTTCTGGTCCAAAACTGGTTTGCCACCCATCCACAATGTGTAGTTTTGTACCTACCCCCATATTCACCTTTTCTAAATCCCATAGAGGAATTCTTCTCAGCCTGGTGCTGGAAAGTGTATGATCACCAACCCTATGCCCGCATGCCGCTTTTCCAGGCAATGGAGGACGCATGTGGGGACATAGAGGTTGCCTCTCTCCAAGGTTGGATATGCCATGCTAGGAGATACTTCCCTCCATGAGGGGACATAGAGGTTGCCTCTCTCCAAGGTTGGATATGCCATGCTAGGAGATACTTCCCTCCATGTGGGGACATAGAGGTTGCCTCTGTCCAAGGTTGGATACACCATGCTAGGAGATACTTCCCTCCATGTGGGGACATAGAGGTTGCCTCTGTCCAAGGTTGGATACGCCATGCTAGGAGATACTTCCCTCCATGTGGGGACATAGAGGTTGCCTCTGTCCAAGGTTGGATATGCCATGCTAGGAGATACTTCCCTCCATGTGGGGACATAGAGGTCGCCTCTGTCCAAGGTTGGATATGCCATGCTAGGAGATACTTCCCTCCATGTGGGGACATAGAGGTTGCCTCTCTCCAAGGTTGGATATGCCATGCTAGGAGATACTTCCCTCCATGTGGGGACATAGAGGTTGCCTCTGTCCAAGGTTGGATATGCCATGCTAGGAGATACTTCCCTCCATGTGGGGACATAGAGGTTGCCTCTCTCCAAGGTTGGATACACCATGCTAGGAGATACTTCCCTCCATGTGGGGACATAGAGGTGGCCTCTGTCCAAGGTTGGATACACCATGCTAGGAGATACTTCCCTCCATGTGGGGACATAGAGGTTGCCTCTCTCCAAGGTTGGATACGCCACGCTAGGAGATACTTCCCTCCATGTGGGGACATAGAGGTTGCCTCTCTCCAAGGTTGGATACACCATGCTAGGAGATACTTCCCTCCATGTTTGGCAAGGGAAAGCGTATCTTGTGATGTGGACAAAGTATTGTGGCCAGACCCAGGCCGGAGAAGAGATGTAGCGTAGCTTAGCACTGGTGACTGCCCCCTCCATCAGGGTTGTGATGGAGCTCATATAATTAAAGATGGACTTTATGATAACTCTGACTTGTGTGTGGTTTGCTCTCATGATTTGGTAAATACAGGAAATTTCCACAACAAGAGTTTTGAAAAAAGGAGACAGTTTTGAAAACGTGTGTAAGCAGTTGAGAAAAACTGTAATCAATTATTTGGTGATGTGAATATATTTAGTCTAGTTTTTCAAATTTTTTCATTTTTTTTTTGTTGAAATTCACTGAGTAGGATGGTCCTCCCCTTCCCCCTCTGAGGAGCCTCCACTGTCTCACTGTTAACAGTGTGGCCACTGGCTACTAGCCCAGACCAACCATAGTTTCAGGTCAATTTAATTGGATCGTAATAGTACTACTGATGTTGCAGTCGATTGCTCCATGTTACTGTTGTTGTCATGGTAACATCTATAAAACATATTCATGTGATCCTGCAGTTGTTGTTCAAACAATCCCTGTGTTCCACTGCTTCTGTTCTTCAGACAGATGTGTGTGTGGTGTGTGTGTGTGTGTATTTCTGCCTGTGTTTGTGTATATGTGTCTGTGTGTGTTTGTGTATTTCTGTGTGTGTATATATACGTCTGTGTGCGTATATTTCTCTGCGTGTGTGTGTGTGTTATTAAGCTAAACTTTCACCTGCCTCCTCTTTGTTGCTTTACTCTCAGCTAAATCTGAGTCATTCTATCCCATAAAAAGACATCAATGGACAAACAGGAAGCCAACTGAACTCCTCAAGTTCCTCCCCAAGCAATGGAAGTCTACAGGTAATCTAGCTACACCTGCATCCAAGCCAAACACATTTACTGAACAAGTTAAATGTTTTACAATCTGTCTGGATATTTCTGTCATTTCTTTCCCTTTGTCAAAGTCTGTGCTGTTGCTTTTCTGTTTTTTTCTTACCATCAATCATTTCTAAGAGTTTTTCAAACGAATACATAAATAAATACGACGTTTACAAGAGATCAAAGATGAAACTATTTTCATGCTGAGAATAACCTAGACACACAGGTGAACGCTTCATCATTTCCTCTGATTTTTAAAATGTATTTAAAAACATTTGATTTCCTCCTGAATAACTGTGTGTGAATTGCTCTGTTATTAGATGAATCATCAGTATCCTTTAATTCTATTGACTTTCTCTGCTGTATTGCTTCTGGTAATTTCCAGACTGGAATTGCTTTCACATCTCAGTAACCCAATTTACTGATCAACACTCTGCTCTGGTACCAGTTAAATATAGGAGTGGGAGGGAGGGAGGGGGGGGTCACCAATCACCACACACTAGGGATGAAACGCACACACACACACACACACACACACAGAGAGAGGAAGAGGTGAGATATTTCACAAACATCAAACAAGTGACAGACAAGACCCCTACTAGACCTGGAGAACAACCACCACTAGCTGACAGACAAGACCCCTACTAGACCTGGAGAAGAACCACCACTAGCTGACAGACAAGACCCCTACTAGACCTGGAGAAGAACCACCACTAGCTGACAGACAAGACCCCTACTAGACCTGGAGAAGAACCACCACTAGCTGACAGACAAGATCCCTACTAGACCTGGAGAAGAACCACCACTAGCTGACAGACAAGACCCCTACTAGACCTGGAGAAGAACCACCACTAGCTGACAGACAAGACCCCTACTAGACCTGGAGAAGAACCACCACTAGCTGACAGACAAGACCCTACTAGACCTGGAGAAGAACCACCACTAGCTGACAGACAAGACCCCTACTAGACCTGGAGAAGAACCACCACTAGCTGACAGACAAGACCCCTACTAGACCTGGAGAAGAACCACCACTAGCTGACAGACAAGACCCCTACTAGACCTGGAAGAACCACCACTAGCTGACACCCTACTAGACCTGGAGAAGAACCACCACTAGCTGACAGACAAGACCCCTAGCTGACAGACAAGACCCCTACTAGACCTGGAGAAGAACCACCACTAGCTGACAGACAAGACCCCTACTAGACCTGGAGAAGAACCACCACTAGCTGACAGACAAGACCCCTACTAGACCTGGAGAAGAACCACCACTAGCTGACAGACAAGACCCCTACTAGACCTGAGAAGAACCACCACTAGCTGACAGACAAGACCCTACTAGACCTGGAGAAGAACCACCACTAGCTGACAGACAAGACCCTACTAGACCTGGAGAAGAACCACCACTAGCTGACAGACAAGACCCCTACTAGACCTGGAGAAGAACCACTAGCTGACAGACAAGACCCCTACTAGACCTGGACCACCACTAGCTGACAGACAAGACCCTACTAGACCTGGAGAAGAACCACCACTAGCTGACAGACAAGACCCTACTAGACCTGGAGAACAACCACCACTAGCTGACAGACAAGACCCCTACTAGACCTGGAGAAGAACCACCACTAGCTGACAGACAAGACCCCTACTAGACCTGGAGAAGAACCACCACTAGCTGACAGACAAGACCCCTACTAGACCTGGAGAAGAACCACCACTAGCTGACAGACAAGACCCTACTAGACCTGGAGAACAACCACCACTAGCTGACAGACAAGACCCCTACTAGACCTGGAGAAGAACCACCACTAGCTGACAGACAAGACCCTTACTAGACCTGGAGAAGAACCACCACTAGCTGACAGACAAGACCCTACTAGACCTGGAGAAGAACCACCACTAGCTGACAGACAAGACCCCTACTAGACCTGGAGAACAACCACCACTAGCTGACAGACAAGACCCCTACTAGACCTGGAGAAGAACCACCACTAGCTGACAGACAAGACCCCTACTAGACCTGGAGAAGAACCACCACTAGCTGACAGACAAGACCCCTACTAGACCTGGAGAAGAACCACCACTAGCTGACAGACAAGACCCCTACTAGACCTGGAGAAGAACCACCACTAGCTGACAGACAAGACCCTACTAGACCTGGAGAAGAACCAACACTAGCTGACAGACAAGACCCTACTAGACCTGGAGAACAACAACAGGGGAAACACGGATGTGTTACTGGAGGACAGGAGAAACACTGATGCATGTTTGGCCCTGTCCGGGGGTATCATCGGATGGGGCCACAGTGTCTCCTGACCCCTCCTGTCTCAGCCTCCAGTATTTATGCTGCAATAGTTTATGTGTCGGGGGCTGGGGTCACTCTGTTATATCTGGAGTACTTCTCCTGTCTTATCCGGTGTCCTGTGTGAATTTAAGTATGCTCTCTCTAATTCTCTCTTTCTCTCTTTCTTTCTCTCTCTCTCGGAGGACCTGAGCCCTAGGACCATGCCTCAGGACTACCTAGCATGTTGACTCCTTGCTGTCCCCAGTCCACCTGGCCGTGCTGCTGCTCCAGCTTCAACTGTTCTGCCTGTGATTATTATTATTTGACCATGCTGGTCATTCATGAACATTTGAACATCTTGGCCATGTTCTGTTATAATCTCCACCCGGCACAGCCAGAAGAGGACTGGCCACCCCTCATGGCCTGGTTCCTCTATAGGTTTCTTCCTAGGATTTGGCCTTTCTAGGGAGTTTTTCCTAGCCACTGTGCTTCTACACCTGCATTGCTTGCTGTTTGGGGTTTTAGGCTGGGTTTCTGTACAGCACTTTGAGATATCAGCTGATGTATGAAGGGCTATATAAATAGATTTGATTTGATTTGATGTGTTACTGGAGGACAGGAGAATCACTGATGTGTTACTGGAGGACTGGAGAAACACTGATGTGTTACTGGAGGACAGGAGAAACACTGATGTGTTACTGGAGAACAGGAGAAACACTGATGTGTTACTGGAGGACAGGAGAAACACTGATGTGTTACTGGAGGACAGGAGAATCACTGATGTGTTACTGGAGGACAGGAGAAACACTGATGTGTTACTGGAGGACAGGAGAAACACTGATGTGTTACTGGAGGACAGGAGAATCACTGATGTGTTACTGGAGGACTGGAGAATCACTGATGTGTTACTGGAGGACAGGAGAATCACTGATGTGTTACTGATGGACAGGAGAAACACTGATGTATTACTGGAGGACAGGAGAATCACTGATGTGTTACTGGAGGACAGGAGAATCACTGATGTGTTACTGGAAGACTGGAGAATCACTGATGTGTTACTGGAGGACTGGAGAAACACTGATGTGTTACTGGAGGACAGGAGAAACACTGATGTGTTACTGGAGGACAGGAGAAACACTGATGTGTTACTGGAGGACAGGAGAAACACTGATGTGTTACTGGAGGACAGGAGAAACACTGATGTGTTACTGGAGGACAGGAGAATCACTGATGTGTTACTGGAGGACAGGAGAAACACTGATGTGTTACTGGAGGACAGGAGAATCACTGATGTGTTACTGGAGGACAGGAGAAACACTGATGTGTTACTGGAGGACAGGAGAATCACTGATGTGTTACTGGAGGACAGGAGAAACACTGATGTGTTACTGGAGGATAGGAGAAACACTGATGTGTTACTGGAGGACAGGAGAAACACTGATGTGTTACTGGAGGACAGGAGAAACACTGATGTGTTACTGGAGGACAGGAGAAACACTGATGTGTTACTGGAGGACAGGAGAAACACTGATGTGTTACTGGAGGACAGGAGAAACACTGATGTGTTACTGGAGGACAGGAGAAACACTGATGTGTTACTGGAGGACAGGAGAAACACTGATGTGTTACTGGAGGACAGGAGAATCACTGATGTGTTACTGGAGGACAGGAGAAACACTGATGTGTTACTGGAGGACAGGAGAATCACTGATGTGTTACTGGAGGACAGGAGAAACACTGATGTGTTACTGGAGGACAGGAGAATCACTGATGTGTTACTGGAGGACAGGAGAAACACTGATGTGGGGAATAAGGTGTCATCTGGTATGTAGCCAACATCTGTGGTGAACATAGAACATTCTGGTAGGAGGAAATCAAATACATTATTTATAGATGTTTACATTACAATATAATAATTAAAGGCATATGAAATTGTTTCTTTTGAACTCTTTCTTTTGCAATATTTCTTTAGAATTCAAAAACAGAGCGTAAACTAATACAGGCGTTAATGTATTCAATTCAATTCAATTCAATTCAAGGGCTTTATTGGCATGGGAAACGTGTTAACATTGCCAAAGCAAGTGAGGTAGATAATATATAAAGTGAATGTCTCTCTCTCTCTCTCTCTCTCTCTCTCTCTCTCTCTCTCTCTCTCTCTCTCTCTCTGTCTCTCTCTGTCTCTCTCTCATTCAATTCAAGGGGCTTTATTACCATGGGAAACATATGTTTACATTGCCAAAGGAAGTGATGTGGAAAATAAACAAAAGTGAATTAAATAATGAAAATGAACAGTAAACACAAAAGGTTCACAAGACCAAATACATGTCAAATGTTATATTATGTGCAAATAGTTAAAGTATGAAAAGGGTCAATAAATAAACAAACATAAATATGGGTTGTGTTTGTTGCTGCTGTGATGGCACACTGGTATTTCACCCAGTAGGTATGGGAGTTTCATAATTGTGGATCTGTGTAATCTGAGGGAAATATGTGTCTCTAATATGGTCATACATGTGGCAGGAGGTTAGGAAGTGCAGCCTGTCTTCTATTGACAGCCTGGTCTGCATAGGTATCAATAGCAATAATCAAAACGTTCCTTAAGTTCGGGTCAGTCACAGTGGTCAGGTATTCACCATTCTCAATAGCAAGGCTATGCTCACTGAGTCTGTGCATAGTCAAAACGTTCCTTAAGTTCGGGTCAGTCACAGTGGTCAGGTATTCACCATTCTCAATAGCAAGGCTATGCTCACTGAGTCTGTACATAGTCAAAACGTTCCTTAAGTTCGGGTCAGTCACAGTGGTCAGGTATTCACCATTCTCAATAGCAAGGCTATGCTCACTGAGTCTGTACATAGTCAAAACGTTCCTTAAGTTCGGGTCAGTCACAGTGGTCAGGTATTCACCATTCTCAATAGCAAGGCTATGCTCACTGAGTCTGTGCATAGTCAAAACGTTCCTTAAGTTCGGGTCAGTCACAGTGGTCAGGTATTCTGACACTGTGTATTCTCTGTTAAGGGACAAATAGCATTCTAATTTGCTCAGTTTCTTTTTGTGAATTCTTTCCAATGTGTCAAGTAATTATCTATTTGTTTTCTCATGATTTGGTTGGGTCTAATGGTGTTGCAGTCCTGGGGCTCTGTTGGGTCTGTTTGTGTTTGTGAACAGAGCCTCAGGACCGGCTTGCTTAGGGGACTCTTCTCCAGGTTTATCTCACTGTAGGTGATGGCTTTGTTATGGAAGGTTTGGAAATCGCTTCCTTTTAGGTGGTTGTGGAATTTAATGGCTCTTTTCTGGATTTTGATAATTAGTGGGTATCGGCCTAATTCTGCTCTGCATGCATTATTTGGTCTAATTCTGCTTATATGTTGTTTTACTTTGTACACAAAATATATATTTGCAAAATTCTGCATGCAATTTGGTATTTGTCTTTTGTGAATTCTTGGTTGGTGAGCGGACCCCAGACCTCACAACCATAACGGGCAATGGGTTCTATAACTGATTCAAGAATGTTTAGCCAGATCCTAATTGGTATGTCAAATGTTATGTTCCTTTTTTTTTGCCCTGTCTCTCAGGTCGTTCACAGCTTCGTGGAAGTTACCCATGGCGCTGATGTTTAGGCCAAGGTATGTAACTTTTTTGTGTGCTCTAGGGCAAAGGTGTCTAGATGGAATTTGTATTTATGGTCCTGGCTTTACCTTTTTTGGAACACCATTATTTTTTGTCTTACTGAGATTTACTGTCAGGGCCCAGGTCTGACAGAATCTCTGTAAGAGATATAGGTGCTGCTGTAGGCTTTCCTTTGTTGGGGGCAGAAGCACCAGATCATCAGCAAACAGTAGACATTTGACTTCAGATTAGAGTAGTTTGAGGCCGGGTGCTGCAGATTGTTCTAGTGCCCTCGGCAATTCACTGTTATATATGTTGAAGAGGGTGGGGCTTAAGCTGCATCCCTGTCTCACCCCACGGCCCTGTGGAAAGAAATGTGTGTGTTTTTTTGCCAATTTTAACCGCACACATGCTGTTTGTGTACATGGATTTTATAAGTTATAATTTTATAACTCTACTCAGCAAATTGGATGCAGTCTATCACAGTACCATCCGTTTCGTCACCAAAGCCCCATATACTACCCACCACTGCGACCTGTATGCTCTCGTTGGCTGGCCGTCGCCAAACCCACTGGCTCCAGGTCATCTATAAGTCTTCGCTAGGTAAAGCCTGCCTTATCTCAGCTCACTGGTCACCTTAGCAGCACCCACCTGTAGCACGTGCTCCAGCAGGTATATTTCACTGGTCACCTCCAAAGCCTATTCCTCCTTTGGCCGCCTTTCCTTACAGTTCTCTGCTGCCAATGACTGGAACAAATTGCAAAAATCACTGAAGCTGGAGACTCATATCTCCCTCACTAACTTTAAGCATCAGCTGTCAGAGCAGCTTACAGATCATTGCACCTGTACATAGCCCATCTGTGAATAGCCCACCCAACTACCTCATCCCCATATTGTTATTTATTGTTTTGCTCCTTTGCACCCCAGTATCTCTACTTGCACATTCATCTTCTGCACATCTGTCACTCCAGTGTTTAATTGCTAAATTGTAATTATTTCGCCACTACGGACTATTTATTGCCTCACCTCCCTAATCTTACCTCACACACTGTATATAGACTTTTTCTCTATTGTGTAATTGACTGTACGTTTGTTTATAACATGTGTAACTCTGTGTTGTTGTTTGTGTCGCACTGCTTTGCTTTATCTTGGCCAGGTTGTAGTTATAAATTAGAACTTGTTCTCAACTGGCCGACCTGGTTAAATAAATAAAAAATTTATTTTATAATGTTGTATGATTTCCTCCCAACACCACTTTCCATCAATTTGTATAGCAGACCTTCATGCCAAATTTAATCAAAAGCTTTTTTGAAATCATCAAAGAAGAGGAAGACTCTGCCTTTGTTTTGGTTTGTTTGTTTGTCAATGAGGGTGTGCAGGGCAAGTACTTGGTCTGTTGTACGGTAATTTGGTAAAAAGCCAATTTGACATTTGCTCAGTTCATTGTTTTCACTGAGGAAATGTAAGAGTCTGCTGTTAATGATAATGCAGAGGATTTTCCCAACGTTGCTGTTGACGCATATCCCATGGTTGTTATTGGGGTCAAATTTGTTTCCACTTTTGTGGATTGGGGTGATCAGTCAATGGTGTTCTTGGTTCCAAATATTTGGGAAGATGCCAGAGCTGAGGATGATGTTAAAGAATTTAAGTATAGCCAATTGGAATTTGTGGTCTGTATATTTTATATTTTAATTGAGGACACCATCAACACCACAGGCCTTTTTGGGTTGGGGGGTTTGTATTTTGTCCTGTAGTTCATTCAATGGAATTGGAGAATCCAGTGGGTTCTGGAAGTCTTTAATAGTTGATTCTAAGATTTATATTTGCTCATGTATATCATTTAGTTTATAGGATATGGGGTCCCATCCCCTATTCTCACTACTAAACTATAGGATATGGGGTCCCATCCCCTATTCTCACTCCTAAACTATAGGATATGGGGTCTCATCCCCTATTCTCACTCCTAAACTATAGGATATGGGGTCCCATCCCCTATTCTCACTACTAAACTATAGGATATGGGGTCTCATCGACTATTGTCACTACTGAACTACAGGATATGGGGTCACATGAGGCTCTCTCTCTCTGGTCACTCTTTCTCTCTGGTCTCTATCTCTGGTCTCTCTCTTGCTCTGGTTTCTCTCTCCCTCTGGTCTCTCTCTCTCTCTACTGGTCTCCCTTTCGCTCTGGTCTCTGTCTCATCTCTGATTCTCTCTAATTCTCCCTCTCCCACCAGCTTACACTCTTTCTATTTCTCTCTCACTGTATTTAAAACAATTTGACAATGAAGGCTGAACCAGTGAAGTGAAACGGTGTGCCATTCAGTGTGTATTCCAGATTAGGTGGTGGTGATGGAGACAGCGGAAGCAGAAGCAGGATATTTTTACCAGTGGAGGCTGCTGAGGGGAGAACGGCTCAAAATAATGGCTGGAACGGAGCAAATGGAATGGAATCAAACACCAGGAAACCATGGAAACCATGTGTTTGATGTATTTGACATCATTCCACTGACTCCGCTCCAGCCATTACCACGAGCCCATCCTCCCCAATTAAGGTGCCACCAACCTCCTGTGATTTTTACCCCCAAGGCTACGGGCCTAGAGCCAACTACCCGTGGATCATACACACACACACACACACACACACACACACACACACACACACACACACACACACACACACACACACGCCTCAAGCCAACACCTGCAGACTACAGGACTACAGCTGCTGGGTGAGATGGGGCTCTATTGTCTTTCACTGGGCTACTAATATAAACACCTGCCACTACTCTGAGTTATTATACACACACACACACACACACACACATATAGAGAAAGAGTCGATATGCACACACTGAGTGATTTTACCCACCACACTGTCTGAATCTTCCTGTCTCCAGGTTCAACTCTCTCCCTCTCCGGTGTACAGATTTGTAATTCCTTTCGTTTAGCTATTCCTTGTGTTGTTTTAATGAATACCAGTGAACACTATTCCACCTTCCTCCTGGCCAGCTTTCTGTTGAGATACACTCCTTTCTCCTACTGAAAGAGACTTTGACATCAATCCAAGTATATCACTCATTTCAAATCCACTCCTCCTTGGTAAGAAGTGAGTCCCATCTCTTGAACCCTGTCTTTGAGCCTGCCAGCCAGTCCCTACAATCTGTAGTAAGACTCACGTACACCTAGCTAGCAGGTCAGATTTACAGATCAAGATGCAAGGCTTTACAGTCATTTAAAACTCAATCATCCTTTGTAAGAAATTCCACTCTTCACCACCTGTCCGGGTTTCTGTAACTGTCAATGAGTCAGTCCTCTAAATCTCCAGAGTAGTGTCTTGGGCTCAAGACAGCACCCTACATAATCTCATGGAGGATATTCACTGTGGGACCTCATGATACCCCATATCCTATAGTTTAGTAGTGGCAATAGGGGATGTGACCCCATATCCTATAGTTTAGTAGTGGCAATAGGGGATGTGACCCCATATCCTATAATTTAGTAGTGACAATAGGGGATGAGACCCCATATCCTATAATTTAGTAGTGACAATAGGGGATGGGACCCCATAGCCTATAGTTTAGTAGTGACAATAGGGGATGAGACCCCATATCCTGTAGTTTAGTAGTGACAATAGGGGATGAGACCCCACATCCTATAGTTTAGTATTGACAATAGGGGATGAGACCCCAAATCCTGTAGTTTAGTAATGACAATAGGGGATGAGACCCCATATCCTATAGTTTAGTAATGACAATAGGGGATGAGACCCCACATCCTATAGTTTAGTATTGACAATAGGGGATGAGACCCCAAATCCTGTAGTTTAGTAGTGACAATAGGGGATGAGACCCCATATCCTATAGTTTAGTAATGACAATAGGGGATGATACCCCATATCCTATAGTTTAGGAGTGAGAATAGGGGATGGGACCCCATATCCTATAGTTTAGTAATGACAATAGGGGATGATACCCCATATCCTATAGTATAGTAGTGACAATAGGGGATGAGACCCCACATCCTATAGTTTAGGAGTGAGAATAGGGGATGGGACCCCATATCCTATAGTTTAGTAATGACAATAGGGGATGATACCCCATATCCTATAGTTTAGTAGTGACAATAGGGGATGAGACCCCATATCCTGTAGTTTAGTAGTGACAATAGGGGATGAGACCCCATATCCTATAGTTTAGTAATGACAATAGGGGATGATACCCCATATCCTATAGTTTAGTAATGACAATAGGGGATGATACCCCATATCCTATAGTTTAGTAGTGACAATAGGGGATGAGATCCCATATCCTATAGTATAGTAGTGACAATAGGGGATGTGACCCCATATCCTATAGTTTAGTAGTGACAATAGGGGATGAGACCCCAAATCCTGTAGTTTAGTAGTGACAATAGGGGATGTGACCCCATATCCTATAGTTTAGTAGTGACAATAGGGGATGAGACCCCATATCCTATAACTGCATGACGCCTTCATGGCACGCCTATGACGTGGCCGGTCTTCACTTGATCGACTGCAACTTTGTCAAATATGCACCAATCGGGGTCAAACAAAGCCAGCTAGTTGGCCAATGAGCTGGGCTTTACGGCAATGTCGGGAAACTCCGTATCTGTCGCAAGGTGTTGCTGCTAACCTTGCGCGACAGCAAGCCTTTTCCTTTTGGACAACAATTATAAGAATATGGAGCGTTATGAAGTTATGAATACTGGGTGTTTTGCAAATGTTAAACTTATAATAGGGCTACAAATACTGGAAAAGTCCAAGTATACAGATTTGACGATATTCTTGCAGAAAAATGTCATGTGAATGTGCATGTCTCCTTCACGATTTTCCCAAATGTACCTGAGTGACTTCACACTAAAAGTCATGTAGTTTTCTCATACTTCAAGTTATCTATCTGAAGCTGTGCAAATACACTGCTGCCATCTTGTGGACACCCTCGGAATTACATGTGGGGCCTTTCCATTGCATTTCAAAGATGGTGGTAGAAAAAAATAATAATAATCTGGCCACCCTCCAGTTATCGATTCCATTTATAGCCACCCTCCAGTTAGCCATTCCATTTATAGCCACCCTCCAGTTAGCCATTCCATTTATAGCCACCTTCCAGTTAGCCATTCCATTTATAGCCACCCTCCAGTTAGCCATTCCATTTATAGCCACCCTCCAGTTAGCCATTCCATTTATAGCCACCCTCCAGTTAGCCATTCCATTTATAGCCACCCTCCAGTTAGCCATTCCATTTATAGCCACCCTCCAGTTAGCCATTCCATTTATAGCCACCTTCCAGTTAGCCATTCCATTTATAGCCACCCTCCAGTTAGCCATTCCATTTATAGCCCCCTCCAGTTAGCCATTCCATTTATAGCCACCCTCCAGTTAGCCATTCCATTTATAGCCACCCTCCAGTTAGCCATTCCATTTATAGCCACCCTCCAGTTATCCATTCCATTTATAGCCACCCTCCAGTTAGCCATTCCATTTATAGCCACCTCCCAGTTAGCCATTCCATTTATAGCCACCCTCCAGTTATCCATTCCATTTATAGCCACCCTCCAGTTAGCCATTCCATTTATAGCCACCCTCCAGTTAGCCATTCCATTTATAGCCACCCTCCAGTTAGCCATTCCATTTATAGCCACCCTCCAGTTAGCCATTCCATTTATAGCCACCCTCCAGTTAGCCATTCCATTTATAGCCACCCTCCAGTTAGCCATTCCATTTATAGCCACCCTCCAGTTAGCCATTCCATTTATAGCCACCC
>NW_027040242.1:62666-120512 GCF_034236695.1 Oncorhynchus nerka | reverse complement strand
GCACAGAAATCACCAGCACGGAACACCAGCACGGAACACCAGCACAGAAATCACCAGCACGGAACACCAACACAGAAATCACCAGCACGGAACACCAGCACAGAAATCACCAGCACAGAAATCACCAGCACAGAAATCATCAGCACGGGACACTAGCACAGAAATCCCCAGCACAGGACACCAGCACAGAAATCACCAGCACAGGACACCAGCAGAGAAATCACCAGCACGGGACACCAGCACAGAAATCAACAGCACAGAACACCAGCACAGAAATCACCAGCACAGAAATCACTAGCACAGAAATCACTAGCACGGAACACCAGCACAGAAATCACCAGCACAGGACACCAGCACAGAAATCACCAGCACGGGACACCAGCACAGAAATCAACAGCACAGAACACCAGCACAGAAATCACCAGCACGGAACACCAGCACAGAAATCACCAGCACAGAAATCACCAACACGTGACACCAGCACGGGACACCAGCACAGAAATCACCAGCACAGGACACCAGCACAGAAATCACCAGCACGGAACACCAGCACAGAAATCACCAGCACGGAACACCAACACGGGACACCAGCACAGAAATCACCAGCACGGAACACCAGCACAGAAATCACCAGCACGGAACACCAGCACAGAAATCACCAGCACGGAACACCAGCACAGAAATCACCAGCACGGAACACCAGCACAGAAATCACCAGCACGGAACACCAGCACGGAACACCAGCACAGAAATCACCAACACGGGACACCAGCACAGAAATCACCAGCACGGAACACCAGCACGGAACACCAGCACAGAAATCACCAGCACGGGACACCAGCACAGAAATCAACAGCACAGAACGCCAGCACAGAAATCACCAGCACGGAACACCAGCACAGAAATCACCAGCACAGAAATCACCAACACGTGACACCAGCACGGGACACCAGCACAGAAATCACCAGCACAGGACACCAGCACAGAAATCACCAGCACGGAACACCAGCACAGAAATCACCAGCACGGAACACCAACACGGGACACCAGCACAGAAATCACCAGCACGGAACACCAGCACAGAAATCACCAGCACGGAACACCAGCACAGAAATCACCAGCACGGGACACTAGCACAGAAATGCCCAGCACAGGACACCAGCACAGAAATCACCAGCACAGGACACCAGCAGAGAAATCACCAGCACGGGACACCAGCACAGAAATCAACAGCACAGAACACCAGCACAGAAATCACCAGCACAGAAATCACTAGCACAGAAATCACTAGCACGGAACACCAGCACAGAAATCACCAGCACAGGACACCAGCACAGAAATCACCAGCACGGGACACCAGCACAGAAATCACCAGCACGGGACACCAGCACAGAAATCAACAGCACAGAACACCAGCACAGAAATCACCAGCACAGAAATCACTAGCACAGAAATCACTAGCACGGAACACCAGCACAGAAATCACCAGCACAGGACACCAGCACAGAAATCACCAGCACGGAACACCAGCACAGAAATCACCAGCACGGAACACCAACACGGGACACCAGCACAGAAATCACCAGCACGGAACACCAGCACAGAAATCACCAGCACGGAACACCAGCACAGAAATCACCAGCACGGAACACCAGCACAGAAATCACCAGCACGGAACACCAGCACGGAACACCAGCACAGAAATCACCAACACGGGACACCAGCACAGAAATCACCAGCACGGAACACCAGCACGGAACACCAGCACAGAAATCACCAGCACGGGACACCAGCACAGAAATCAACAGCACAGAACACCAGCACAGAAATCACCAGCACGGAACACCAGCACAGAAATCACCAGCACAGAAATCACCAACACGTGACACCAGCACGGGACACCAGCACAGAAATCACCAGCACAGGACACCAGCACAGAAATCACCAGCACGGAACACCAGCACAGAAATCACCAGCACGGAACACCAACACGGGACACCAGCACAGAAATCACCAGCACGGAACACCAGCACAGAAATCACCAGCACGGAACACCAGCACAGAAATCACCAGCACGGAACACCAGCACAGAAATCACCAGCACGGAACACCAGCACAGAAATCACCAGCACGGAACACCAGCACGGAACACCAGCACAGAAATCACCAACACGGGACACCAGCACAGAAATCACCAGCACGGAACACCAGCACAGAAATCACCAGCACGGAACACCAGCACAGAAATCACCAGCACAGAAATCACCAGCACAGAAATCACCAGCACAGAAATCACCAGCACAGAAATCACCAGCACGGGACACCAGCACAGAAATCACCAGCACAGGACACCAGCACAGAAATCACCAGCACAGGACACCAGCACAGAAATCACCAGCACGGGACACCAGCACAGAAATCAACAGCACAGAACACCAGCACAGAAATCACCAGCACAGAAATCACTAGCACAGAAATCACTAGCACGGAACACCAGCACAGAAATCACCAGCACAGGACACCAGCACAGAAATCACCAGCACGGGACACCAGCACAGAAATCAACAGCACAGAACACCAGCACAGAAATCACCAGCACGGAACACCAGCACAGAAATCACCAGCACAGAAATCACCAACACGTGACACCAGCACGGGACACCAGCACAGAAATCACCAGCACAGGACACCAGCACAGAAATCACCAGCACGGAACACCAGCACAGAAATCACCAGCACGGAACACCAGCACAGAAATCACCAGCACGGAACACCAGCACAGAAATCACCAGCACGGAACACCAGCACAGAAATCACCAACACGTGACACCAGCACGGAACACCAGCTTCTGTCAGTATTGATGAAAAGAAAAAAATGGGTGAGATGGGGTTCTATTGTCTTTCACTGGGCTACTAATATAAACACCTGCCACTAAAAATGGAATGGCTAACTGGAGGGTGGCTATAAATGGAATGGCTAACTGGAGGGTGGCAATAAATGGAATGGCTAACTGGAGGGTGGCTATAAATGGAATGGCTAACTGGAGGGTGGCTATAAATGGAATGGCTAACTGGAGGGTGGCTATAAATGGAATGGCTAACTGGAAGGTGGCTATAAATGGAATGGCTAACTGGAGGGTGGCTATAAATGGAATGGCTAACTGGAGGTGGCAATAAATGGAATGGCTAACTGGAGGGTGGCTATAAATGGAATGGCTAACTGGAGGGTGGCTATAAATGGAATGGCTAACTGGAAGGTGGCTATAAATGGAATGGCTAACTGGAAGGTGGCTATAAATGGAATGGCTAACTGGAAGGTGGCTATAAATGGAATGGCTAACTGGAGGGTGGCTATAAATGGAATGGCTAACTGGAGGGTGGCTATAAATGGAATGGCTAACTGGAAGGTGGCTATAAATGGAATGGCTAACTGGAGGGTGGCTATAAATGGAATGGCTAACTGGAGGGTGGCTATAAATGGAATGGCTAACTGGAAGGGGGCTATAAATGGAATGGCTAACTGGAGGGTGGCTATAAATGGAATGGCTAACTGGAGGGTGGCTATAAATGGAATGGCTAACTGGAGGGTGGCTATAAATGGAATGGCTAACTGGAGGGTGGCTATAAATGGAATGGCTAACTGGAAGGTGGCTATAAATGGAATGGCTAACTGGAAGGTGGATATAAATGGAATGGCTAACTGGAGGGTGGCTATAAATGGAATGGCTAACTGGGGGTGGCTATACATGGAATGGCTAACTGGAGGGTGGCTATAAATGGAATGGCTAACTGGAAGGTGGCTATAAATGGAATGGCTAACTGGAGGGTGGCTATAAATGGAATCAATAACTGGAGGGTGGCTATAAATGGAATCGATAACTGGAGGGTGGCTATAAATGGAATGGCTAACTGGAGGGTGGCTATAAATGGAATGGCTAACTGGAGGGTGGCTATAAATGGAATGGCTAACTGGAGGATGGCTATAAATGGAATGGCTAACTGGAGGGTGGCTATAAATGGAATGGCTAACTGGAAGGTGGCTATAAATGGAATGGCTAACTGGAGCGTGGCTATAAATGGAATGGCTAACTGGAGGGTGGCTATAAATGGAATGGCTAACTGGAGGGTGGCTATAAATGGAATGGCTAACTGGAAGGTGGCTATAAATGGAATGGCTAACTGGAGGGTGGCTATAAATGGATGGCTAACTGGAAGGTGGCTATAAATGGAATGGCTAACTGGAGGGTGGCTATAAATGGAATCGATAACTGGAGGGTGGCCAGATAATTTTTTGTTTTTTTAAATCTTTGAAATGCCATGGCTAGGCCCCACATGGAGGGTATCCATAAGATGGAATGCACAGCAGATAACTGGAAGGTGGCTGACTTTTAAAGTCACCCAGGAATTTGGGAAAATCTGGAGACATGCACATTCACATGACATTTTTCTGCAAGAATATCGTCAAATCTGTATACTTGGACTTTTCCAGTATTAGTAGCCCTATTATAAGTTTAACATTTGCAAAACACCCAGTATTCATAACTTCATAACGCTCCATATTCTTACTGAAAAGGCTGTGGCAAGGTTAGCAAATGGAATTGCCGTAAAGCCCAGCTCATTACTAGCTGGCTTTGTTTGACCCCGATTGGCGCATATTTGACAAAGTTGCAGTCGATCAAGTAAAGGAAGGCGTGCCATAACTGGAAGTTATAGGATGGGGTCACATCCCTATTGTCACTACTAAACTGGAATGGCTCAACTAAACTATAGGAATGGGGTCCCATCCCCTATTCTCACTCCTAAACTATAGGATGGGGTATTCTCACTACTAAACTATAGGATATGGGGTCTCATCGACTATTGTCACTACTGAACTACAGATATGGGGTCACATGAGGCTCTCTCTCTCTGGTCACTCTTTCTCTCTGGTCTCTATCTCTGGTCTCTCTCTTGCTCTGGTTTCTCTCTCCCTCTGGTCTCTCTCTCTCTCTACTGGTCTCCCTTTCGCTCTGGTCTCTGTCTCATCTCTGATTCTCTCTAATTCTCCCTCTCCCACCAGCTTACACTCTTTCTATTTCTCTCTCACTGTATTTAAAACAATTTGACAATGAAGGCTGAACCAGTGAAGTGAAACGGTGTGCCATTCAGTGTGTATTCCAGAATAGGTGGTGGTGATGGAGACAGCGGAAGCAGAAGCAGGATATTTTTTACCAGTGGAGGCTGCTGAGGGGAGAACGGCTCAAAATAATGGCTGGAACGGAGCAAATGGAATGGAATCAAACACCAGGAAACCATGGAAACCATGTGTTTGATGTATTTGACATCATTCCACTGACTCCGCTCCAGCCATTACCATGAGCCCATCCTCCCCAATTAAGGTGCCACCAACCTCCTGTGATTTTTACCCCCAAGGCTACGGGCCTAGAGCCAACTACCCGTGGATCATACACACACACACACACACACACACACACACACACACACACACACACACACACGCCTCAAGCCAACACCTGCAGACTACAGGACTACAGCTGCTGGGTGAGATGGGGCTCTATTGTCTTTCACTGGGCTACTAATATAAACACCTGCCACTACTCTGAGTTATTATACACACACACACACACACACACACACAGAGAAAGAGTCGATATGCACACACTGAGTGATTTTACCCACCACACTGTCTGAATCTTCCTGTCTCAGGTTCAACTCTCTCCCTCTCCGGTGTACAGATTTGTAATTCCTTTCGTTTAGCTATTCCTTGTGTTGTTTTAATGAATACCAGTGAACACTATTCCACCTTCCTCCTGGCTTTCTGTTGAGATTACACTCCTTTCTCCTACTGAAAGAGACTTTGACATCAATCCAAGTAAATCACTCATTTCAAATCCACTCCTCCTTGGTAAGAAGTGAGTCCCATCTCTTGAACCCTGTCTTTGAGCCTGCCAGCCAGTCCCTACAATCTGTAGTAAGACTCACGTACACCTAGCTAGCAGGTCAGATTTACAGCTCAAGATGCAAGGCTTACAGTCATTTAAAACTCAATCATCCTTTGTAAGAAATTCCACTCTTCACCACCTGTCCTGGTTTCTGTAACTGTCAATGAGTCAGTCCTCTAAATCTCCAGAGTAGTGTCTTGGGCTCAAGACAGCACCCTACATAATCTCATGGAGGATATTCACTGTGGGACCTCATGATACCCCACATCCTATAGTTTAGGAGTGAGAATAGGGGATGTGACCCCATATCCTATAGTTTAGTAGTGACAATAGGGGATGAGACCCCATATCCTATAGTTTAGGAGTGAGAATAGGGGATGAGACCCCATATCCTATAGTTTAGTATTGAGAATAGGGGATGAGACCCCATATCCTATAGTTTAGTATTGAGAATAGGGGATGAGACCCCATATCCTATAGTTTAGTAATGACAATAGGGGATGAGACCCCATATCCTATAGTTTAGTAGTGATAATAGGGGATGAGACCCCATATCCTATAGTTTAGTAGTGACAATAGGGGATGAGACCCCATATCCTATAGTTTAGTAGTGACAATAGGGGATGAGACCCCATATCCTATAGTTTAGTAGTGACAATAGGGGATGAGACCCCATATCCTATAGTTTAGTAGTGACAATAGGGGATGAGACCCCATATCCTATAGTTTAGGAGTGACAATAGGGGATGAGACCCCATATCCTATAGTTTAGTAGTGACAATAGGGGATGAGACCCCATATCCTATAGTTTAGTAGTGACAATAGGGGATGATACCCCATATCCTATAGTTTAGTAGTGACAATAGGGGATGTGACCCCATATCCTATAGTTTAGTAATGACAATAGGGGATGATACCCCATATCCTATAGTTTAGTAGTGACAATAGGGGATGTGACCCCATATCCTATAGTTTAGTAATGACAATAGGGGATGATACCCCATATCCTATAGTTTAGGAGTGAGAATAGGGGATGGGACCCCATATCCTATAAACTAAATGATATACATGAGCAAATATAAATCTTAGAATCAACTATTAAAGACTTCCAGAACCCACTGGATTCTCCAATTCCATTGAATGAACTACAGGACAAAATACAAACCCCCCAACCCAAAAAGGCCTGTGGTGTTGATGGTGTCCTCAATTAAAAGATAAAATATACAGACCACAAATTCCAATTGGCTATACTAAAACTCTTACTTAAATTCTTTAACATCATCCTCAGCTCTGGCATCTTCCCAAATATTTGGAACCAAGAACACCATTGACTGATCACCCCAATCCACAAAAGTGGAGACAAATTTGACCCCAATAACAACCATGGGATATGCGTCAACAGCAACGTTGGGAAAATCCTCTGCATTATCATTAACAGCAGACTCTTACATTTCCTCAGTGAAAACAATGAACTGAGCAAATGTCAAATTGGCTTTTTACCAAATTACCGTACAACAGACCAAGTACTTGCCCTGCACACCCTCATTGACAAACAAACAAACCAAAACAAAGGCAGAGTCTTCCTCTTCTTTGATGATTTCAAAAAAGCTTTTGATTAAATTTGGCATGAAGGTCTGCTATACAAATTGATGGAAAGTGGTGTTGGGAGGAAATCATACAACATTATAAAATAATTTTTTATTTATTTAACCAGGTCGGCCAGTTGAGAACAAGTTCTAATTTACAACTACAACCTGGCCAAGATAAAGCAAAGCAGTGTGACACAAACAACAACACAGAGTTACACATGTTATAAACAAACGTACAGTCAATTACACAATAGAGAAAAAGTCTATATACAGTGTGTGAGGTAAGATTAGGGAGGTGAGGCAATAAATAGTCCGTAGTGGCGAAATAATTACAATTTAGCAATTAAACACTGGAGTGATAGATGTGCAGAAGATGAATGTGCAAGTAGAGATACTGGGGTGCAAAGGAGCAAAACAATAAATAACAATATGGGGATGAGGTAGTTGGGTGGGCTATTCACAGATGGGCTATGTACAGGTGCAATGATCTGTAAGCTGCTCTGACAGCTGATGCTTAAAGTTAGTGAGGGAGATATGAGTCTCCAGCTTCAGTGATTTTTGCAATTTGTTCCAGTCATTGGCAGCAGAGAACTGTAAGGAAAGGCGGCCAAAGGAGGAATAGGCTTTGGAGGTGACCAGTGAAATATACCTGCTGGAGCACGTGCTACGGGTGGGTGCTGCTAAGGTGACCAGTGAGCTGAGATAAGGCAGGCTTTACCTAGCGAAGACTTATAGATGACCTGGAGCCAGTGGGTTTGGCGACGGCCAGCCAACGAGAGCATACAGGTCGCAGTGGTGGGTAGTATATGGGGCTTTGGTGACGAAACGGATGGTACTGTGATAGACTGCATCCAATTTGCTGAGTAGAGTTATAAAATTATAACTTATAAAATCCATGTACACAAACAGCAAGTGTGCGGTTAAAATTGGCAAAAAAACACACATTTCTTTCCACAGGGCCGTGGGGTGAGACAGGGATGCAGCTTAAGCCCCACCCTCTTCAACATATATAACAGTGAATTGCCGAGGGCACTAGAACAATCTGCAGCACCCGGCCTCAAACTACTCTAATCTGAAGTCAAATGTCTACTGTTTGCTGATGATCTGGTGCTTCTGCCCCCAACAAAGGAAAGCCTACAGCAGCACCTATATCTCTTACAGAGATTCTGTCAGACCTGGGCCCTGACAGTAAATCTCAGTAAGACAAAAAATAATGGTGTTCCAAAAAAGGTAAAGCCAGGACCATAAATACAAATTCCATCTAGACACCTTTGCCCTAGAGCACACAAAAAAGTTACATACCTTGGCCTAAACATCAGCGCCATGGGTAACTTCCACGAAGCTGTGAACGACCTGAGAGACAGGGCAAAAAAAAAGGAACATAACATTTGACATACCAATTAGGATCTGGCTAAACATTCTTGAATCAGTTATAGAACCCATTGCCCGTTATGGTTGTGAGGTCTGGGGTCCGCTCACCAACCAAGAATTCACAAAAGACAAATACCAAATTGCATGCAGAATTTTGCAAATATATATTTTGTGTACAAAGTAAAACAACATATAAGCAGAATTAGACCAAATAATGCATGCAGAGCAGAATTAGGCCGATACCCACTAATTATCAAAATCCAGAAAAGAGCCATTAAATTCCACAACCACCTAAAAGGAAGCGATTGCCAAACCTTCCATAACAAAGCCATCACCTACAGTGAGATAAACCTGGAGAAGAGTCCCCTAAGCAAGCCGGTCCTGAGGCTCTGTTCACAAACACAAACAGACCCAACAGAGCCCCAGGACTGCAACACCATTAGACCCAACCAAATCATGAGAAAACAAATAGATAATTACTTGACACATTGGAAAGAATTCACAAAAAGAAACTGAGCAAATTAGAATGCTATTTGTCCCTTAACAGAGAATACACAGTGTCAGAATACCTGACCACGTTTTGACTATGCACAGACTCAGTGAGCATAGCCTTGCTATTGAGAATGGTGAATACCTGACCACTGTGACTGACCCGAACTTAAGGAACGTTTTGACTATGCACAGACTCAGTGAGCATAGCCTTGCTATTGAGAATGGTGAATACCTGACCACTGTGACTGACCCGAACTTAAGGAACGTTTTGACTATGTACAGACTCAGTGAGCATAGCCTTGCTATTGAGAATGGTGAATACCTGACCACTGTGACTGACCCGAACTTAAGGAACGTTTTGACTATGTACAGACTCAGTGAGCATAGCCTTGCTATTGAGAATGGTGAATACCTGACCACTGTGACTGACCCGAACTTAAGGAACGTTTTGACTATGTACAGACTCAGTGAGCATAGCCTTGCTATTGAGAATGGTGAATACCTGACCACTGTTGACCCGAACTTAAGGAACGTTTTGACTATGTACAGACTCAATAGCCTTGCTGAATACCTGACCACTGTGACTGACCCGAACTTAAGGAACGTTTTGACTTGCACAGACTCAGTGAGCATAGCCTTGCTATTGAGAATGGTGAATTACTGTTGACCCGAACTTAAGGAACGTTTTGATTATTGCTATTGATACCTATGCAGACCAGGCTGTCAATAGAAGACAGGCTGCACTTCCTAACCTCCTGCCACATGTATGACCATATTAGAGACACATATTTCCCTCAGATTACACAGATCCACAATTATGAAACTCCCATACCTACTGGGTGAAATACCAGTGTGCCATCACAGCAGCAACAAACACAACCCATATTTATGTTTGTTTATTTATTGACCCTTTTCATACTTTAACTATTTGCACATAATATAACATTTGACATGTATTTGGTCTTGTGAACCTTTTGTGTTTACTGTTCATTTTCATTATTTAATTCACTTTTGTTTATTTTCCACATCACTTCCTTTGGCAATGTAAACATATGTTTCCCATGGTAATAAAGCCCCTTGAATTGAATGAGAGAGAGACAGAGAGAGACAGAGAGAGAGAAGGAGAGAGAGAGAGAGAGAGAGAGAGAGAGAGAGAGAGACATTCACTTTATATATTATCTACCTCACTTGCTTTGGCAATGTTAACACATGTTTCCCATGCCAATAAAGCCCTTGAATTGAATTGAATTGAATTGAATACATTAACGCCTGTATTAGTTTACGCTCTGTTTTTGAATTCTAAAGAAATATTGCAAAAGAAAGAGTTCAAAAGAAACAATTTCATATGCCTTTAATTATTATATTGTAATGTAAACATCTATAAATAATGTATTTGATTTCCTCCTACCAGAATGTTCTATGTTCACCACAGATGTTGGCTACATACCAGATGACACCTTATTCCCCACATCAGTGTTTCTCCTGTCCTCCAGTAACACATCAGTGATTCTCCTGTCCTCCAGTAACACATCAGTGTTTCTCCTGTCCTCCAGTAACACATCAGTGATTCTCCTGTCCTCCAGTAACACATCAGTGTTTCTCCTGTCCTCCAGTAACACATCAGTGATTCTCCTGTCCTCCAGTAACACATCAGTGTTTCTCCTGTCCTCCAGTAACACATCAGTGTTTCTCCTGTCCTCCAGTAACACATCAGTGTTTCTCCTGTCCTCCAGTAACACATCAGTGTTTCTCCTGTCCTCCAGTAACACATCAGTGTTTCTCCTGTCCTCCAGTAACACATCAGTGTTTCTCCTGTCCTCCAGTAACACATCAGTGTTTCTCCTGTCCTCCAGTAACACATCAGTGTTTCTCCTGTCCTCCAGTAACACATCAGTGATTCTCCTGTCCTCCAGTAACACATCAGTGTTTCTCCTGTCCTCCAGTAACACATCAGTGATTCTCCTGTCCTCCAGTAACACATCAGTGTTTCTCCTGTCCTCCAGTAACACATCAGTGATTCTCCTGTCCTCCAGTAACACATCAGTGTTTCTCCTGTCCTCCAGTAACACATCAGTGTTTCTCCTGTCCTCCAGTAACACATCAGTGTTTCTCCTGTCCTCCAGTAACACATCAGTGTTTCTCCTGTCCTCCAGTAACACATCAGTGTTTCTCCTGTCCTCCAGTAACACATCAGTGATTCTCCAGTCTTCCAGTAACACATCAGTGATTCTCCTGTCCTCCAGTAACACATCAGTGATTCTCCTGTCCTCCAGTAATACATCAGTGTTTCTCCTGTCCATCAGTAACACATCAGTGATTCTCCTGTCCTCCAGTAACACATCAGTGATTCTCCAGTCCTCCAGTAACACATCAGTGATTCTCCTGTCCTCCAGTAACACATCAGTGTTTCTCCTGTCCTCCAGTAACACATCAGTGTTTCTCCTGTCCTCCAGTAACACATCAGTGATTCTCCTGTCCTCCAGTAATACATCAGTGTTTCTCCTGTCCTCCAGTAACACATCAGTGTTTCTCCTGTCCTCCAGTAACACATCAGTGATTCTCCTGTCCTCCAGTAACACATCAGTGTTTCTCCTGTCCTCCAGTAACACATCAGTGATTCTCCTGTCCTCCAGTAACACATCAGTGATTCTCCTGTCCTCCAGTAACACATCAGTGATTCTCCTGTCCTCCAGTAACACATCAGTGATTCTCCTGTCCTCCAGTAACACATCAGTGTTTCTCCTGTCCTCCAGTAACACATCAGTGTTTCTCCTGTCCTCCAGTAACACATCAGTGTTTCTCCTGTTCTCCAGTAACACATCAGTGTTTCTCCTGTCCTCCAGTAACACATCAGTGTTTCTCCAGTCCTCCAGTAACACATCAAATCAAATCAAATCTATTTATATAGCCCTTCATACATCAGCTGATATCTCAAAGTGCTGTACAGAAACCCAGCCTAAAACCCCAAACAGCAAGCAATGCAGGTGTAGAAGCACAGTGGCTAGGAAAAACTCCCTAGAAAGGCCAAATCCTAGGAAGAAACCTATAGAGGAACCAGGCCATGAGGGGTGGCCAGTCCTCTTCTGGCTGTGCCGGGTGGAGATTATAACAGAACATGGCCAAGATGTTCAAATGTTCATGAATGACCAGCATGGTCAAATAATAATAATCACAGGCAGAACAGTTGAAGCTGGAGCAGCAGCACGGCCAGGTGGACTGGGGACAGCAAGGAGTCAACATGCTAGGTAGTCCTGAGGCATGGTCCTAGGGCTCAGGTCCTCCGAGAGAGAGAAAGAAAGAGAGAAAGAGAGAATTAGAGAGAGCATACTTAAATTCACACAGGACACCGGATAAGACAGGAGAAGTACTCCAGATATAACAGAGTGACCCCAGCCCCCCGACACATAAACTATTGCAGCATAAATACTGGAGGCTGAGACAGGAGGGGTCAGGAGACACTGTGGCCCCATCCGATGATACCCCCGGACAGGGCCAAACATGCATCAGTGTTTCTCCTGTCCTCCAGTAACACATCCGTGTTTCCCCTGTTGTTGTTCTCCAGGTCTAGTAGGGGTCTTGTCTGTCAGCTAGTGGTGGTTCTTCTCCAGGTCTAGTAGGGGTCTTGTCTGTCAGCTAGTGGTGGTTCTTCTCCAGGTCTAGTAGGGGTCTTGTCTGTCAGCTAGTGGTGGTTCTTCTCCAGGTCTAGTAGGGGTCTTGTCTGTCAGCTAGTGGTGGTTCTTCTCCAGGTCTAGTAGGGGTCTTGTCTGTCAGCTAGTGGTGGTTGTTCTCCAGGTCTAGTAGGGGTCTTGTCTGTCAGCTAGTGGTGGTTCTTCTCCAGGTCTAGTAGGGGTCTTGTCTGTCAGCTAGTGGTGGTTCTTCTCCAGGTCTAGTAGGGGTCTTGTCTGTCAGCTAGTGGTGGTTCTTCTCCAGGTCTAGTAGGGGTCTTGTCTGTCAGCTAGTGGTGGTTCTTCTCCAGGTCTAGTAGGGGTCTTGTCTGTCAGCTAGTGGTGGTTCTTCTCCAGGTCTAGTAGGGGTCTTGTCTGTCAGCTAGTGGTGGTCCTTCTCCAGGTCTAGTAGGGGTCTTGTCTGTCAGCTAGTGGTGGTTCTTCTCCAGGTCTAGTAGGTGTCACGCCCTGGTCTAAGTATTTTGTGTTTTCTTCATGTATTGGGTCAGGCCAGGGTGTGGCATAGAGTGTTTTGTATTGTGGTGTGTTTTGTCTTGGGATTTTGGCTATGTGTGTATAGTGGGATCACCCAGCTTAGTGGGGTGTTCTAAAGAGTCTATGGCTGTCTGAAGTGGTTCTCAATCAGAGGCAGGTGTTTCGTTGTCTCTGATTGGGAACCATTTTAGGCAGCCATATTCTTTGGTTGTAACAGTGGGTGATTGTCCTGTGTGTCTTGATGTCCTGGTTAGAGGTTAGTAGACACTTGTATAGGCTGTTTCAAGTTTTCGTTTTGTAGTGTTAACACACGTTTATTTATTAAAGATGAATCGCAATAGACACGCTGCAGTTTGGTGACTCTCCTTCACCATTAAAGCCGTTACAGAATCACCCACCGTACAACCAAAGAATAGGGGCTGTCTGTAAGCTAGTGGTGGTTCTTTCCCAATCAGTAGGGGACTTGTCTGTCAGCTAGTGGTGGTTGTTCTCAGATTGAGAACTTGTCTGTCAGCTAGTGGTGGTTTGTTCTCCAGGACTCTCCTAGGGGTCTTGTCTGTCAGCTAGTGGTGGTTCTTCTCCAGGTCACATAGGGGTCAAAATCTGTCAGCAAGTGGTGGTTCTTCACCAGGTCTAGTAGGGGTCTTGTCTGTCAGCTAGTGGTGGTTCTTCTCCAGGTCTAGTAGGGGTCTTGTCTGTCAGCTAGTGGTGGTTCTTCTCCAGGTCTAGTAGGGGTCTTGTCTGTCAGCTAGTGGTGGTTCTTCTCCAGGTCTAGTAGGGGTCTTGTCTGTCAGCTAGTGGTGGTTGTTCTCCAGGTCTAGTAGGGGTCTTGTCTGTCACTTGTTTGATGTTTGTGAAATATCTCACCTCTTCCTCTCTCTGTGTGTGTGTGTGTGTGTGTGTGTGTGTGTGTGTGTGTGTGCGTTTCATCCCTAGTGTGTGGTGATTGGTGACCTGTGACCCTCCCTCCCTCCCACTCCTATATTTAACTGGTACCAGAGCAGAGTGTTGATCAGTAAATTGGGTTACTGAGATGTGAAAGCAATTCCAGTCTGGAAATTACCAGAAGCAATACAGCAGAGAAAGTCAATAGAATTAAAGGATACTGATGATTCATCTAATAACAGAGCAATTCACACACAGTTATTCAGGAGGAAATCAAATGTTTTTAAATACATTTTAAAAATCAGAGGAAATGATGAAGCGTTCACCTGTGTGTCTAGGTTATTCTCAGCATGAAAATAGTTTCATCTTTGATCTCTTGTAAACGTCGTATTTATTTATGTATTCGTTTGAAAAACTCTTAGAAATGATTGATGGTAAGAAAAAAACAGAAAAGCAACAGCACAGACTTTGACAAAGGGAAAGAAATGACAGAAATATCCAGACAGATTGTAAAACATTTAACTTGTTCAGTAAATGTGTTTGGCTTGGATGCAGGTGTAGCTAGATTACCTGTAGACTTCCATTGCTTGGGGAGGAACTTGAGGAGTTCAGTTGGCTTCCTGTTTGTCCATTGATGTCTTTTTATGGGATAGAATGACTCAGATTTAGCTGAGAGTAAAGCAACAAAGAGGAGGCAGGTGAAAGTTTAGCTAATAACACACACACACACGCAGAGAAATATACGCACACAGACGTATATATACACACACAGAAATACACAAACACACACAGACACATATACACAAACACAGGCAGAAATACACACACACACACACCACACACACATCTGTCTGAAGAACAGAAGCAGTGGAACACAGGGATTGTTTGAACAACAACTGCAGGATCACATGAATATGTTTTATAGATGTTACCATGACAACAACAGTAACATGGAGCAATCGACTGCAACATCAGTAGTACTATTACGATCCAATTAAATTGACCTGAAACTATGGTTGGTCTGGGCTAGTAGCCAGTGGCCACACTGTTAACAGTGAGACAGTGGAGGCTCCTCAGAGGGGGAAGGGGAGGACCATCCTACTCAGTGAATTTCAACAAAAAAAAAATGAAAAAATTTGAAAAACTAGACTAAATATATTCACATCACCAAATAATTGATTACAGTTTTTCTCAACTGCTTACACACGTTTTCAAAACTGTCTCCTTTTTTCAAAACTCTTGTTGTGGAAATTTCCTGTATTTACCAAATCATGAGAGCAAACCACACACAAGTCAGAGTTATCATAAAGTCCATCTTTAATTATATGAGCTCCATCACAACCCTGATGGAGGGGGGGCAGTCACCAGTGCTAAGCTACGCTACATCTCTTCTCCGGCCTGGGTCTGGCCACAATACTTTGTCCACATCACAAGATACGCTTTCCCTTGCCAAACATGGAGGGAAGTATCTCCTAGCATGGTGTATCCAACCTTGGAGAGAGGCAACCTCTATGTCCCCACATGGAGGGAAGTATCTCCTAGCGTGGCGTATCCAACCTTGGAGAGAGGCAACCTCTATGTCCCCACATGGAGGGAAGTATCTCCTAGCATGGTGTATCCAACCTTGGACAGAGGCCACCTCTATGTCCCCACATGGAGGGAAGTATCTCCTAGCATGGTGTATCCAACCTTGGAGAGAGGCAACCTCTATGTCCCCACATGGAGGGAAGTATCTCCTAGCATGGCATATCCAACCTTGGACAGAGGCGACCTCTATGTCCCCACATGGAGGGAAGTATCTCCTAGCATGGCATATCCAACCTTGGACAGAGGCAACCTCTATGTCCCCACATGGAGGGAAGTATCTCCTAGCATGGCGTATCCAACCTTGGACAGAGGCAACCTCTATGTCCCCACATGGAGGGAAGTATCTCCTAGCATGGCATATCCAACCTTGGAGAGAGGCAACCTCTATGTCCCCACATGCGTCCTCCATTGCCTGGAAAAGCGGCATGCGGGCATAGGGTTGGTGATCATACACTTTCCAGCACCAGGCTGAGAAGAATTCCTCTATGGGATTTAGAAAAGGTGAATATGGGGGGTAGGTACAAAACTACACATTGTGGATGGGTGGCAAACCAGTTTTGGACCAGAACAGCCTGGTGAAAACTAACATTGTCCCATAAAACCACAAACCTAGCAGGCTTCTGATCTGGATCAGGGACAAGCATTGTGTAAATTGTAAACTACCTGCCCTCCAGGACACCTACACCACCCGATGTTACAGGAAGGCCATAAAGATCATCAAGGACAACAACCACCCGAGCCACTGACTGTTCAAATCAAATCAAATCAAATCAAATGTTATTTGTCACATACACATGGTTAGCAGATGTTAATGCGAGTGTAGCGAAATGCTTGTGCTTCTAGTTCCGACAATGCAGTGATAACCAACAAGTAATCTAATGGCTTAGAGTTACAAATGTTTATGCAATACTATGCAGTCATACGTATTTTACAGTACATTACTGTAATGCTAAAATAGTCCTTAGATAGTTGCATACCTGTTCTCATTTCTGAAGGTTCGAATTATGGACGCCACTGTAAATCGACTCAAGTTGGACTGGACTCTCAGTCCAGCCTCTCTCATGGTCAAACCGTGGTTGATCACATGATCAACAAGTGTTGCCCTAATCTCATTAGAGATGGCTCTCCTTCCTTCTCTTCTTTGCCCTCGTCCTCTTCTTCCTCTTCCTTCTACTCCTCTTGCTCTGTGTCCATTGTTGGCATCCATTGTTCAAAACAGGTAATCTGACCTTTGACCTATTTATAGGCCAATACTACAGTAAAGCAGTGATTGGTTAGTGATCAGTTAAGCTATTAGTGTTTGCACATGTGAGGAGTGTGTGTGTGTGACCTGAGTGTAGCATTTTGATTGGTTGTGTTTGGAAAAGGAAAGCAAGTCACTTCCTGTTAAGATTTTTGTGTTTTAGGTAGAGAATTGTATGTAGTGTTTTGAAAAAAAGTGTTTTATGCTATTGACAACTGAGTCAAAGGCTGAGAAATAGCTTATGGTTTTGGATATCTGGTGTGTAGTTTTGCACTTTGAGTGAGAGGTTTCAAAAATCGTGTGACATGAAAAGATTTTGTGTGTAAGCAGTTGGAAAAAAAACTGTAACACGGCTTAACTTAAAACGCAACACTAACCAAATAAAAACTATTCTGTAGCCATGAGGTTTGTGCAGTAGGCTATAGACCCAATACATTATCACCCCATATTGGCTTTGCTTGAATTGCCCTTCCAATGTTGCTCTTCTCAGACCATTTTGAAAGTCTATTTTTGAACATGTAGCTGTATGATCACACTGGTAATAGATCGTTTGTTGTATACTGGTAATAGATCGTTTGTTGTATACTGGTAATAGATCGTTTGTTGTATTACTGGTAATAGATCGTTTGTTGTATACTGGTAATAGATCGTTTGTTGTATTACTGGTAATAGATCGTTTGTTGTATACTGGTAATAGATCGTTTGTTGTATACTGGTAATAGACGTTTGTTGTATACTGGTAATAGATCGTTTGTTGTATTACTGGTAATAGATCGTTTGTTGTATACTGGTAATAGATCGTTTGTTGTAAATAGATCGTTTGTTGTATACTGGTAATAGATCGTTTGTTGTATACCTGGTTCTCGTTTGTTGTACACTGGTAATAGATCGTTTGTTGTATACTGGTAATAGATCGTTTGTTGTATACTGGTAATAGATCGTTTGTTGTACACTGGTAATAGATCGTTTGTTGTATACTGGTAATAGATCGTTTGTTGTATACTGGTAATAGATCGTTTGTTGTATACTGGTAATAGATTGTTTGTTGTATACTGGTAATAGATCGTTTGTTGTATTACTGGTAATAGATCGTTTGTTGTATACTGGTAATAGATCGTTTGTTGTATACTGGTTAGATCGTTTGTTGTATACTGGTAATAGATCGTTTGTTGTATACTGGTAATAGATCGTTTGTTGTATACTGGTAAAATCGTTTGTTGTATTACTGGTAATAGATCGTTTGTTGTATTACTGGTAATAGATCGTTTGTTGTATACTGGTAATAGATCGTTTGTTGTATACTGGTAATAGATCGTTTGTTGTATACTGGTAATAGATCGTTTGTTGTATACTGGTAATAGATCGTTTGTTGTATACTGGTAATAGATCGTTTGTTGTATTACTGGTAATAGATCGTTTGTTGTATACTGGTAATAGATCGTTTGTTGTATACTGGTAATAGATCGTTTGTTGTAACTGGTAATAGATCGTTTGTTGTATACTGGTAATAGATCGTTTGTTGTATTACTGGTAATAGATCGTTTGTTGTATACTGGTAATAGATCGTTTGTTGTATACTGGTAATAGATCGTTTGTTGTATACTGGTAATAGATCGTTTGTTGTATACTGGTAATAGATCGTTTGTTGTATACTGGTAATAGATCGTTTGTTGTATACTGGTAATAGATCGTTTGTTGTATTACTGGTAATAGATCGTTTGTTGTATACTGGTAATAGATGCGTTTGTTGTATACTGGTAATAGATCGTTTGTTGTATACTGGTAATAGATCGTTTGTTGTATACTGGTAATAGATCGTTTGTTGTATACTGGTAATAGATCGTTTGTTGTATACTGGTAATAGATCGTTTGTTGTATTACTGGTAATAGATCGTTTGTTGTATACTGGTAATAGATCGTTTGTTGTATACTGGTAATAGATCGTTTGTTGTATACTGGTAATAGATCGTTTGTTGTATACTGGTAATAGATCGTTTGTTGTATACTGGTAATAGATCGTTTGTTGTATACTGGTAATAGATCGTTTGTTGTATTACTGGTAATAGATCGTTTGTTGTATACTGGTAATAGATCGTTTGTTGTATTACTGGTAATAGATCGTTTGTTGTATTACTGGTAATAGATCGTTTGTTGTATACTGGTAATAGATCGTTTGTTGTATTACTGGTAATAGATCGTTTGTTGTATACTGGTAATAGATCGTTTGTTGTATACTGGTAATAGATCGTTTGTTGTATTACTGGTAATAGATCGTTTGTTGTATACTGGTAATAGATCGTTTGTTGTATTACTTGTGAGGCACGGCTGAGTGAGGCATAATAATTAGCTTCTTTTTTTATTTCCTAGACTAATGGCCTGCGTCTGATGGTCAGTCTGAGAGGAGGCAGGGAGCAGCAGTGAGGCTCTCACCAGACTCACCGTCCCTCCGCTCTCCCTCCCTCCGCTGAGAAAAGGGGACACCGTCTTCCAGCTGATGGAGAAACTCAAGTCACACTGCATTATTTCTGCCTCATGCATCAATTCATGGTGTTACTCCTATGACCAGAGAAAGTGAAATATTCCTGGATATTAAAAAAGACACAACAATGCAAGCTTTAATATCGTAACACTTTGCTACACTCATTCATTGCAACTGCAGTGCTGGTTATAGTGTGAGTGGAAGTAGGGAGGACGTGCATTTTATGGCTTAGAAAAGTTTGGACCAAAGGGCTGAATATCAACTTAAACAGGAACTTTCTCACAAAAACAGCAGCTCTTTCCTGTATTCGTTGAGTCTTTCTCTAGTCGTGGTTTTAAACGTTTTGAAATCTCACAGTATCAACTTTGCTGTGATGATTCTTTTTACAATCTATGGCTCGAATAAACTGTCATCTGAGCTATCTGATAGGCCAGCGGCAGGCCTATAGGTGCACTTGATTTGTTTTCTGGGCCCGCCGGGTAGGCGGAGTTCTACCTTCAGACCCATGAAAGAGCTCAACATGGGAACACTTTGCCTTCCCGGCGCTAGGGCAGCTGAATCAAGTGCACCTACCGCCAACAGCGCAAAAACAACAAAAAAGCTTAGAAAAATGTTTGATGATCGACTAGGAATGCCTTGGAGATGAATCAGTAGACCGGTTGGTGACAACTGCCTTTGTCATGACATGTTCTGCTTGACAATGACACAGGAGTAGGTAAAAGCACAAACTGATCTGTGACAGGCCTACACAGTTGGATGTGTGTAAATAATTCATACCTTCATCTCATCATTTCTGCAGTGTCTTTGGCTCATCCACCCCTACCAGATAAAGGGATGTGGACCCTACCAGGTAAAGGGATGTGGGCCCTACCAGGTAAAGGGATGTGGACCCTACCAGATAAAGGGGTATGAACCCTACCAGATAAAGGGATGTGGACCCTGCCAGATAAAGGGATGTGGGCCCTGCCAGATAAAGGGGTGTGGACCCTACCAGATAAAGGGGTGTGGACCCTACCAGATAAAGGGATGTGGACCATACCAGATAAATTGATGTGGACCCTACCAGATAAAGGGACGTGGACCCTACCAGATAAAGGGATGTGGACCCTACCAGATAAAGGGGTGTGGAGGGTGTGGACCCTACCAACTAAAGGGATGTGGACCCTACCAGATAAGGGGGTGTGGACCCTACCAGATAAAGGGGTGTGGACCCTACAGATAAAGGGGTGTGGACCCTACCAGATAAAGGGGTGTGGACCCTACCAGATAAAGGGGTGTGGACCCTACCAGATAAAGGGATGTGGACCCTACCAGATAAAGGGATGTGGACCCTACCAGATAAAGGGATGTGGACCCTACCAGATAAAGGGGTGTGGACCCTACCAGATAAAGGGATGTGGACCCTACCAACTAGAGGGGTGTGGACCCTACCAGATAAAGGGACGTGGACCGTACCAGATAAAGGGATGTGGACCCTACCAGATAAAGGGGTGTGGACCCTACCAGATAAAGGGATGTGGACCCTACCAGATAAAGGGGTGTGGACCCTACCAGATAAAGGGATGTGGACCCTACCAGATAAAGGGATGTGGACCCTACCAACTAGAGGGGTGTGGACCCTACCAGGTAAAGGGATGTGGACCCTACCATAACTAACGCCTCATTTCAAAGGAACGACCCACCTGGGGCTCTGAAGGTCCTGTAGTAGTGATAACTAACGCCTCATTTCAAAGGAACGACCCACCTGGGACTCTGAAGGTCCTGTAGTAGTGATAACTAACGCATCATTTCAAAGGAACGACCCACCTGGGGCTCCGAAGGTCCTGTAGTAGTGATAACTAACGCCTCATTTCAAAGGAACGACCCACCTGGGGCTCCGAAGGTCCTGTAGTAGTGATAACTAACGCCTCATTTCAAAGGAACGACCCACCTGGGGCTCCGAAGGTCCTGTAGTAGTGATAACTAACGCCTCATTTCAAAGGAACGACCCACCTGGGGCTCCGAAGGTCCTGTAGTAGTGATAACTAACGCCTCATTTCAAAGGAACGACCCACCTGGGGCTCCGAAGGTCCTGTAGTAGTGATAACTAACGCCTCATTTCAAAGGAACGACCCACCTGGGGCTCCGAAGGTCCTGTAGTAGTGATAACTAACGCCTCATTTCAAAGGAACGACCCACCTGGGGCTCCGAAGGTCCTGTAGTAGTGATAACTAACGCCTCATTTCAAAGGAACGACCCACCTGGGGCTCCGAAGGTCCTGTAGTAGTGATAACTAACGCCTCATTTCAAAGGAACGACCCACCTGGGGCTCCGAAGGTCCTGTAGTAGTGATAACTAACGCCTCATTTCAAAGGAACGACCCACCTGGGGCTCCGAAGGTCCTGTAGTAGTGATAACTAACGCCTCATTTCAAAGGAACGACCCACCTGGGGCTCTGAAGGTCCTGTAGTAGTGATAACTAACGCCTCATTTAAAAGGAACGACCCACCTGGGGCTCTGAAGGTCCTGTAGTAGTGATAACTAACGCCTCATTTCAAAGGAACGACCCACCTGGGGCTCCGAAGGTCCTGTAGTAGTGATAACTAACACCTGGGGTCTGAAGGTCCTGTAGTAGTGCCTCATTTAAAGGAGCGACCCACCTGGGGCTCCGAAGGTCCTGTAGTAGTGATAACTAATGCCTCATTTAAAAGGAACGACCCACCTGGGGCTCTGAAGGTCCTGTAGTAGTGATAACTAACGCCTCATTTAAAAGGAACGACCCACCTGGGGCTCTGAAGGTCCTGTAGTAGTGATAACTAACGCCTCATTTAAAAGGAACGACCCACCTGGGGCTCTGAAGGTCCTGTAGTAGTGATAACTAACGCCTCATTTCAAAGGAACGACCCACCTGGGGCTCTGAAGGTCCTGTAGTAGTGATATCTAACGCCTCATTTAAAAGGAACGACCCACCTGGGGCTCCGAAGGTCCTGTAGTAGTGATAACTAACGCCTCATTTCAAAGGAACGACCCACCTGGGGCTCTGAAGGTCCTGTAGTAGTGATAACTAACGCCTCATTTAAAAGGAACGACCCACCTGGGGCTCTGAAGGTCCTGTAGTAGTGATAACTAACGCCTCATTTAAAAGGGAAGATTCAAATCTAAAAGGACATGTATTTCCTCTTTACTTAAACAGGTAATTCAATTAAAAACAGTTTCTGATTTACAGCGACAACCTGTCCCATCCCCAAAACAATGTACGGGTACACTGTTCACAACACTACTGCTTGGAAACTACTCCTGACTACCAAGTGCAAGACGTGTGTGTGTGTGTGTGTGTGTGTTTGTGTGTGTGTGTGTGTGTGTGAGAGAAACCCAGTGGAACCCCCCCCCCCCCCACACACACACACAAACACACACACACGCCTCTATTCCTCAACGGCCAAGAGAGAAGGAAAACAATCCCCACTAACCTCTCCCTTCCGTTCCCTAATAGAAGGAAGCATATTGGGCTGGTAACGACAGTGGTTAGAGCTGGGAGGCAGGCGACAGCAGAACACAGATATAGAGTCCATACATAGACAGGTGTCTTTGGGCCACACAGCCAATTGCAGTTAAAGGTGCAATCTGTGATATGTGAATATGTTCCATGGTTATTTTCATTTGAAACGGCAGTGTTTCCACTGGGGGAAAATGTGTAGCAGTGGAGGGAAAAGGTGGCCTCACCCCTTTAGCTGTATACGAAAACATGTGGAGCTGCCGTTTTGTTGAAAGACCAAATCTGGGATTGTAGCTTTAACCCCCATTATTATAACCTTTATGTGAATGTAATCATTCATAGTGAATGTGCTGGTCTCTCCTGTTCCGTGTTCAATCACATTAATACATTTCCTCCACCTGGATTGAATTGGCCCCAGGGACACAATATGACGACAAAGGAAATGAGGTAAATTGCTAGTTATTAATGTGTGGACAAACATCGCCCAACCTGGTTATGTGTTAATGTGTTGAGGTCATTCCCCAGGCACATGCTAAGTATATGCAGACTCTAATGGCTCACCATTCACTATACATTATAGCGCACTACTTTTGACCAGGGTGTACTATAAAACTACTGCACAATATAGGGAATAGGGAGCGGTTGGAGACAAAAACAGGCAGGGGGAGAAAGGGAGACTCCCCCAACAGGTTATAACCCCCTAACAGGTTATAACCCCCCTAACAGGTTTTAACCCCCCCGCCCTAACAGGTTATAACCCCCTAACAGGTTTTAACCCCCCTAACAGGTTATAACCCCCTAACAGGTTTTAACCCCCCTAACAGGTTATAACCCCCTAACAGGTTTTAACCCCCCTAACAGGTTTAACCCCCTAACAGGTTATAACCCCTAACAGGTTTTAACCCTAACAGGTTATAACCCAGGTTTTAACAGGTTTTAACCCCTCTAACAGGTTTAACCCCTAACAGGTTATAACCCCTAACAGGTTTTAACCCCCTAACAGGTTTAACCCCTAACAGGTTATAACCCCTAACAGGTTTTAACCCTAACAGGTTATAACCCCTAACAGGTTTTTGAACCCCTCTAACAGGTTTAACCCCTAACAGGTTATAACCCCTAACAGGTTTTAACCCCTAATAGGTTTTAACCCTCTAACAGGTTTTAACAGGTTTTAACCCTAATAGGTTATAACCCCTAACAGGTTTTAACCCCTAACAGGTTATAACCCCTAACAGGTTTTAACCCTAACAGGTTAAACCCCTAACAGGTTATAACCCCTAACAGGTTATAACCCCTAACAGGTTATAACCCCTAACAGGTTATAACCCCTAACAGGTTATAACCCCTAACAGGTTTTATAACCCCCTAACAGGTTTTAACCCCTAACAGGTTTTAACCCCCCTAACAGGTTATAACCCCCCTAACCGGTTATAACCCCCTACATCACGGTGGGCATCCACACAGAGTACTCCCAGCTCAGCTCAAGATACTCTCTTGTATGTCTCAATGACTTTGTACAATACTTTATGATGTGTCGCTCTGGTTTATAAGTGTCAATCCTGAGCCCCAAGTCACTATTTTTAGGTTCCTGTGGTGAGTGGTCTGTCATACAAGTCCTTTTGGATAGTCTCTGATGGGTGGGGTTGAACTGTCAGCTGTCAGCTAACATCTAGTTCCATGTAGAAGGGGAATATGTCAAGAGCAGAGATACAGGCAGAGCTAGTATCATCTTCTTTTTTTAATACATAATATGTTTATTATTTTACAATAAAAAATCAAATAAAAAAGACATCAATACTAACAATGACATTCATTGTACTGTTGAATGGGATGGCCAATTTAGAGGCCAAAGCCCAGTTATGAAGTGGGACTAGACCAGTTATCCAGTATCGGCTGCCATATTTTGTAAAACATTGGACTTCTATTGGAGGTATTGTATCGAATCTTTTCCATATGTATTACATTCCCTAAATCCCATAATCACATTTCAAAGGTGGGTACAGTCTCCAGTTTCCAAAATTGCAATATGAGCCTTTTGGCTAATAGAGTACAAAGAGAGACAGCTTTCCCTTCGTGGTTATTCCCATCAACTGTACCAAACAGAGCGGTCAATGGGTCTGGAGGCAAGTATCATCTTGAAGAGCAGAGATACAGGCAGAGCTAGTATCATCTTTGATACAAGACGTGGAGAGAAGTAAGAGAGGACTGCTGAAAGAACAGACGTAGTCGTCCTTAGATCTTCCCTCATTGCAGTTTAATTTTAAGAGGTTCAACTTCTCAGAACGCCGATCACATCAGTGTTGCCCTCTGGATAGAAAATCAGTCCTCGGAAACACTTATGGGAAATTAAAACTACACTGAGCAAGATGATCAGTGGGTTTTATTGCCAGCGTAGCACAGCTTTTGGCGTCATCTTCAGCCTAATATACTTGCTCATCTTCTCCAGAAGAAGAATAGCCAACAACACTGTCATGGAAGCATGTTGTTTGAATGCGTGTAGCTAGAGGATGTATTCTTTACAACGACCACATTCAGACTAAATAGGGAATACAGACTGTGTGATGGTTGAAAATCAATCGAGGCCTCCTCTTTATAAAAAGAGGGGCACTGTATTCACAACGGGTGGTCCAAAACGACACCCTTTTCCCTATATAGTGAACCTTATTTCCTATATAGTGAACCTTATTCCCTATATAGTGAACCTTATTTCCTATATAGTGAACCTTATTTCCTATATAGTGAACCTTAATCCCTATATAGTGAACCTTATTCCCTATATAGTGCACCCTATTCCCTATATAGTGAACCTTATTCCCTATATAGTGAACCTTATTCCCTATATAGTGCACCCTATTCCCTATATAGTGAACCTTATTTCCTATATAGTGAACCTTATTCCCTATATAGTGAACCTTATTTCCTATATAGTGAACCTTAATCCCTATATAGTGAACCTTATTCCCTATATAGTGCACCCTATTCCTATATAGTGAACCTTATTCCTATATAGTGAACCTTATTCCCTATATAGTGAACGTTTTTCCTATATAGTGAACCTTATTCCCTATATAGTGCACCCTATTCCCTATATAGTGAACCTTATTCCCTATATAGTGAACCTTATTCCCTATATAGTGAACCTTATTCCCTATATAGTGCACCCTATTCCCTATATAGTGAACCTTATTCCCTATATAGTGAACCTTATTCCCTATATAGTGAACCTTTTTCCCTATATAGTGAACCTTATTCCCTATATAGTGCACCCTATTCCCTATATAGTGAACCTTATTCCCTATATAGTGCACCCTATTCCTTATATAGTGAACCTTATTCCCTGTATAGTGCACCCTATTCCCTATATAGTGCACTACTTTGAACCAGGGCCCATAGGGGATAGGGTGCAACTGGTAATCGCCCCACATTCTCAAGCTCACATCTCTTCATGTTTTAATGTTTTATGTCTGTGTTGTGCTGGGTGACTTGGACCCTAGCAGGGTAGGATGTTTCACATTTCCACAGAGCAACACACACACAGACAGACCCTAGCAGGGTAGGAGGTTTCACATTTCCACAGAGCAACACACACACAGACAGACCCTAGCAGGGTAGGATGTTTCACATTTCCACAGAGCAACACACACACAGACAGACCCTAGCAGGGTAGGAGGTTTCACATTTCCACAGAGCAACACACACACAGACAGACCCTAGCAGGGTAGGATGTTTCACATTTCCACAGAGCAACACACACACACACAGACAGGCACGCAGGGTAGGAGGTTTCACATTTCCACAGAGCAACACACACACACACAGACACACACTGCAGGGTAGGATGTTTCACATTTCCACAGAGCAACACACACACAGACACACACTGCAGGGTAGGAGGTTTCATATTTCCACAGAGCAACACACACACAGATACACAGGGTAGGAGGTTTCACATTTCCACAGAGCAACACACACACAGACAGACAGGCACGCAGGGTAGGAGGTTTCACATTTCCACAGAGCAACACACACACAGACAGACAGGCACGCAGGGTAGGAGGTTTCACATTTCCACAGAGCAACACACACACACAGACAGACACGCAGGGTAGGATGTTTCACATTTCCACAGAGCAACACACACACAGACAGACACGCAGGGTAGGATGTTTCACATTTCCACAGAGCAACACACACACAGACAGACACGCAGGGTAGGATGTTTCATATTTCCACAGAGCAACACACACACAGACAGACACGCAGGGTAGGATGTTTCATATTTCCACAGAGCAACACACACACAGACAGACACGCAGGGTAGGATGTTTCATATTTCCACAGAGCAACACACACACAGACAGACACGCAGGGTAGGATGTTTCATATTTCCACAGAGCAACACACACACAGACAGACACGCAGGGTAGGATGTTTCATATTTCCACAGAGCAACACACACACAGACAGACACGCAGGGTAGGATGTTTCATATTTCCACAGAGCAACAGACAGACAGACAGACAGACAGACAGACAGACAGACAGACAGACAGACAGACAGACAGACAGACAGACAGACAGGGTAGGAGATTTCATATTTCCACAGAGCAACACACACACTGTTGAGTTGACGTGTAGTCTTTCCACAGGTCATCCATCGACTAACCCAGTCCCATCACACACACGTCCCCAGTATTCTCCATAACCCAGTCCCATCACACATGTCCCCAGTATTCTCCATAACCCAGTCCCATCACACATGTCCCCAGTATTCTCCATAACCCAGTCCCATCACACATGTCCCCAGTATTCTCCATAACCCAGTCCCATCACACATGTCCCCAGTATTCTCCATAACCCAGTCCCATCACACATGTCCCCAGTAGTCTCCATAACCCAGTCCCATCACACACACACACCCTAGTATTCTCCATAACCCAGTCCCATCACACACGTCCCCAGTATTCTCCATAACCCAGTCCCATCACACACATGTCCCCAGTAGTCTCCATAACCCAGTCCCATCACACACACACACCCCAGTATTCTCCATAACCCAGTCCCATCACACACACCCCAGTATTCTCCATAACCCAGTCCCATCACACACACCCCAGTATTCTCCATAACCCAGTCCCATCACACATGTCCCCAGTAGTCTCCATAACCCAGTCCCATCACACATGTCCCCAGTAGTCTCCATAACCCAGTCCCATCACACATGTCCCCAGTATTCTCCATAACCCAGTCCCATCACACATGTCCCCAGTAGTCTCCATAACCCAGTCCCATCACACACACCCCAGTATTCTCCATAACCCAGTCCCATCACACATGTCCCCAGTATTCTCCATAACCCAGTCCCATCACACATGTCCCCAGTATTCTCCATAACCCAGTCCCATCACACACGTCCCTATTATTCTCCATAACCCAGTCCCATCACACACATGTCCCCAGTAGTCTCCATAACCCAGTCCCATCACACACATGTCCCCAGTATTCTCCATAACCCAGTCCCATCACACACACCCCAGTATTCTCCATAACCCAGTCCCATCACACACACCCCTAGTAGTCTCCATAACCCAGTCCCATCACACACATGTCCCCAGTAGTCTCCATAACCCAGTCCCATCACACACACATTTCCCTAGTAGAGATATAAAGATATAACCTGGTAATATATAGTCCTCACAGGATGTGGAGAGTTCAGACTAAGAGATATAACCTGATAATTTACTACAGTCCTCAACAGGATGTAGAGAGTTCAGACTAAGAGATATAACCTGATAATTTACTACAGTCCTCAACAGGTTGTAGAGAGTTCAGACTAAGAGATATAACCTGGTAATTTACAGTCCTCACAGGATGTAGAGAGTTCAGACTAAGAGATATAGAGATATAACCTGGTAATATACAGTCCTCAACAGGTTGTAGAGAGTTCAGACTAAGAGATATAACCTGGTAATATACAGTCCTCACAGTTCAGACTAAGAGATATAACCTGATAATATACAGTCCTCACAGTTCAGACTAAGAGATATAACCTGATAATATACAGTCCTCAACAGGTTGTAGAGAGTTCAGACTGAGAGATATAACCTGGTAATATACAGTCCTCACAGTTCAGACTAAGAGATATAACCTGATAATATACAGTCCTCACAGTTCAGACTAAGAGATATAACCTGATAATATACAGTCCTCAACAGGTTGTAGAGAGTTCAGACTGAGAGATATAACCTGGTAATATACAGTTCTCAGAGTTCAGACTAAGAACGGCACTCTGCACCTTCCAGGACTCCAGTATAGTTTTACACACTGCTCTACTTAAATGTGTTTTGACATCTGTTGTGAAATGTAACGTCATGTTTTTATTTGTATATAACTGACTTTGTTTTGTTGGACTCCAAGAAGAGGACCTGCTGCCTTGGCCGGAACTAATGGGGATCTATAATAAACCCCAGGAAGAGTAGCTGCTGCCTTGGCAGGAACTAATGGGGATCCATAATAAACACCAGGAAGAGTAGCTGCTGCCTTGGCTGGAACTAATGGGGATCCACAATAAACCCCAGGAAGAGTAGCTGCTGCCTTGGCAGGAACTAATGAGGATCCATAATAAACCCCAGGAAGAGTAGCTGCTGCCTTGGCTGGAACTAATGGGGATCCATAATAAACCCCAGGAAGAGTAGCTGCTGCCTTGGCTGGAACTAATGGGGATCCTTAATAAACCCCAGGAAGAGTAGCTGCTGCCTTGGCTGGAACTAATGGGGATCCATAATAAACCCCAGGAAGAGGAGCTGCTGCCTTGGCAGGAACTAATGGGGATCCATAATAAACCCCAAGAAGAGTAGCTGCTGCCATGGCTGGAACTAATGGGGATCCATAATAAACCCCAAGAAGAGTAGCTGCTGCCTTGGCTGGAACTAATGGGGATCCATAATAAACCCCAGGAAGAGTAGCTGCTGTCTTGGCTGGAACTAATGGGGATCCTTAATAACCCCCAGGAAGAGTAGCTGCTGCCTTGGCTGGAACTAATGGGGATCTTTAATAAACCCCAGGAAGAGTAGCTGCTGCCTTGGCTGGAACTAATGGGGATCCATAATAAACCCCAAGAAGAGTAGCTGCTGCCTTGGCAGGAACTAATGGGGATCCATAATAAACACCAGGAAGAGTAGCTGCTGCCTTGGCTGGAACTAATGGGGATCCATAATAAACCCCAAGAAGAGTAGCTGCTGCCTTGGCAGGAACTAATGGGGATCCATAATAAACACCAGGAAGAGTAGCTGCTGCCTTGGCAGGAACTAATGGGGATCCATAATAAACCCCAAGAAGAGTAGCTGCTGCCTTGGCAGGAACTAATGGGGATCCATAATAAACACCAGGAAGAGTAGCTGCTGCCTTGGCAGGAACTAATGGGGATCCATAATAAACACCAGGAAGAGTAGCTGCTGCCTTGGCAGGAACTAATGGGGATCCATAATAAACACCAGGAAGAGTAGCTGCTGCCTTGGCAGGAACTAATGGGGATCCTTAATAAATACAAATACACACACACACAGACCCACACACACGTGCACACGTACAGACACACGCACAGACACACATACGTACAGACTCACACACACACACACGTACAGACACACGCACAGACACACACACGTACAGACCCACACACACACGCACAGACACACACACGTACAGACACACACACACACACACACACACACACACACACACACACACACACACACACACACACACACACACACACGCGCGCGCACAGACAAACACATGTACAGACCCCCCCACACACACACACACGTACAGACACACACACGTACATTATTTAATTCTCAACTGTCAGTTCATGTGCAGTTACCTACTCTCTATTGAACCTTGTATGACGTCATAAATGTACAGACAGGAGTACATACCAAAACCGTTTAACCTAAGCCAGTCTCCCACCGTCTGTTAGTTGACCCCTGTGATGACTCAATGACCCCAGGTCCTGAACTCAGACATCGTCATCAAGTAATAATTATATTATTCAAAAACATGCGTCTCACAATTATTGGCACCTCTAGAAATTCTTATGAATAGAATCTAATTTGATATGTATTTCCGATTAAGAATTTACTTTTAAAAGTTACTTTTAAGAGTCTTTGGGAACTCTTAAGTGGTTATCCATCCATGGGGTATAAACATGAGGTGACACACAGGCTAAACTGCCCTTAGTCATCCTTCAACATGGGAAAGACCAGAGAACACACAGATGAATATGAGACAAAAGGCTGTTGACCTTCACAAATCAGACAATGGCTATAAAATAGATATCAACATGGCTGAGAATACCCATCTCCACCATTAGTGCAATAATGAAGAAACGTCAACCAGCTGGATCTGTGACGAACCGGCCTAGAAGAAGACCCAGGAACCGGCCTAGAAGAAGACCCAGGAACCGGCCTAGAAGAAGACCCAGAAACCGGCCTAGAAGAAGACCCAGGTGTATTTTGCCTCCAGGCACAGACCAGAAGGATGGATCACGTGGCAACAACAAATCTCCAAGGATCACAGTTGGAGAACTGCAGAAGTGGGTTAATCCTCGGGGTCTCCAAATCTACAGTTAGACTCCGTCTCCATGACAACAAGTTATACGGAAGGGTTGCCAGGAGAAACCTGTCTGCCTCTACCTGTCTGCCTCTACCAGGAGAAACCTGTCTGCCTCTACCAGGAGAAACCTGTCTGCCTCTACCAGGAGAAACTTGTCTGCCTCTTCTAGGAGGAACCTGTCTGCCTCTACCAGGAGGAACCTGTCTGCCTCTACCAGGAGGAACCTGTCTGCCTCTACCAGGAGAAACCTGTCTGCCTCTACCAGGAGAAACCTGTCTGCCTCTACCAGGAGAAACCTGTCTGCCTCTACCAGGAGGAACCTGTCTGCCTCTACCAGGAGGAACGTGTCTGCCTCTACCAGGAGGAACCTGTCTGCCTCTACCAGGAGGAACCTGTCTGCCTCTACCAGGAGGAACCTGTCTGCCTCTACCAGGAGGAACCTGTCTGCCTCTACCAGGAGAAACCTGTCTGCCTCTACCAGGAGAAACCTGTCTGCCTCTACCAGGAGGAACCTGTCTGCCTCTACCAGGAGGAACCTGTCTGCCTCTACCAGGAGGAACCTGTCTGCCTCTACCAGGAGGAACCTGTCTGCCTCTACCAGGAGGAACCTGTCTGCCTCTACCAGGAGGAACCTGTCTGCCTCTACCAGGAGAAACCTGTCTGCCTCTACCAGGAGAAACCTGTCTGCCTCTACCAGGAGAAACCTGTCTGCCTCTACCAGGAGGAACCTGTCTGCCTCTACCAGGAGGAACCTGTCTGCCTCTACCAGGAGGAACCTGTCTGCCTCTACCAGGAGAAACCTGTCTGCCTCTACCAGGAGAAACCTGTCTGCCTCTACCAGGAGAAACCTGTCTGCCTCTACCAGGAGAAACCTGTCTGCCTCTACCAGGAGAAACCGGTCTGCCTCTACCAGGAGAAACCGGTCTGCCTCTACCAGGAGGAACCTGTCTGCCTCTACCAGGAGGAACCTGTCTGCCTCTACCAGGAGGAACCTGTCTGCCTCTACCAGGAGGAACCTGTCTGCCTCTACCAGGAGGAACCTGTCTGCCTCTACCAGGAGGAACCTGTCTGCCTCTACCAGGAGGAACCTGTCTGCCTCTACCAGGAGGAACCTGTCTGCCTCTACCAGGAGAAACCTGTCTGCCTCTACCAGGAGAAACCTGTCTGCCTCTACCAGGAGGAACCTGTCTGCCTCTACCAGGAGGAACCTGTCTGCCTCTACCAGGAGGAACCTGTCTGCCTCTACCAGGAGAAACCTGTCTGCCTCTACCAGGAGAAACCTGTCTGCCTCTACCAGGAGAAACCCTGTCTGCCTCTACCAGGAGAAATTCTTCTGACCAGGAGAAACATGTCTGCCTCTCTGTCTGCCTCTACCAGGAGGAACCTGTCTGCCTCTACCAGGAGGAACCTTCTGCCTCTACCAGGAGAACCTGTCTGCCTCTACCAGGAGGAACCTGTCTGCCTCTACCAGGAGGAACCTGTCTGCCTCTACCAGGAGAAACCTGTCTGCCTCTACCAGGAGGAACCTGTCTGCCTCTACCAGGAGAAACCTGTCTGCCTCTACCAGGAGAAACCTTTCTGCCTCTACCAGGAGAACCTGTCTGCCTCTACCAGGAGGAAACCTGTCTGACAAGGAAACCTGTCTGCCTCTACCAGGAGAAATGTCTGCCTCTACCAGGAAAACCTGTCTGCCTCTACCAGGCTGAGAACCTGTCTGCCTCTACCAGGAGGAAACCTTCTGCCTCTACCAGGAGAAACCTGTCTGCCTCTACCAGGAGAAACCTGTCTGCCTCTACCAGGAGAAACATGTCTGCCTCTACCAGGAGAAACCTGTCTGCCTCTACCAGGAAACATGTCTGGAGAAACCTGTCTGCCTCTACCAGGAGAAACCTGTCTGCCTCTACCAGGAGAAACCTGTCTGCCTCTACCAGGAGAAACCTGTCTGCCTCTACCAGGAGAAACATGTCTGCCTCACCAGGAGAAATCTGCCTCTACCAGGAGAAACCTGTCTGCCTCTACCAGGAGAAACCTGTCTGCCTCTACCAGGAGAAACCTGTCTGCCTCTACCAGGAGAAACCTGTCTGCCTCTACCAGGAGAAACATGTCTGCCTCTACCAGGAGAAACCTGTCTGCCTCTACCAGGAGGAACCTGTCTGCCTCTACCAGGAGAACCTGTCTGCCTCTGAGGAACCTGTCTGCCTCTACCAGGAGGAACCTGTCTGCCTGTACCAGGAGGAACCTGTCTGCCTCTACCAGGAGGAACCTGTCTGCCTCTACCAGGAGGAACCTGTCTGCCTCTACCAGGAGGAACCTGTCTGCCTCTACCAGGAGGAACCTGTCTGCCTCTACCAGGAGGAACCTGTCTGCCTCTACCAGGAGGAACCTGTCTGCCTCTACCAGGAGAAACCTGTCTGCCTCTACCAGGAGAAACCTGTCTGCCTCTACCAGGAGGAACCTGTCTGCCTCTACCAGGAGGAACCTGTCTGCCTCTACCAGGAGAAACCTGTCTGCCTCTACCAGGAGAAACCTGTCTGCCTCTACCAGGAGAAACCTGTCTGCCTCTACCAGGAGAAACCTTTCTGCCTCTACCAGGAGAAACATGTCTGCCTCTACCAGGAGAAACCTGTCTGCCTCTACCAGGAGAAACCTGTCTGCCTCTACCAGGAGAAACCTGTCTGCCTCTACCAGGAGAAACATGTCTGCCTCTACCAGGAGAAACCTGTCTGCCTCTACCAGGAGGAACCTGTCTGCCTCTACCAGGAGGAACCTGTCTGACTCTACCAGGAGGAACCTGTCTGCCTCTACCAGGAGAAACCTGTCTGCCTCTACCAGGAGAAACCTGTCTGCCTCTACCAGGAGAAACCTGTCTGCCTCTACCAGGAGAAACCTGTCTGCCTCTACCAGGAGGAACCTGTCTGCCTCTACCAGGAGAAACCTGTCTGCCTCTACCAGGAGGCTAAAACTGGGTCGTTGTTAAATCATTCAGCAGGACAGTGATCCAAAGCAAACCTCCAAATCCACATGAAAATGGTTCACTGACCATAGAATTAATAGAATTAAGCTTTTGCAATGGACAATTCCTGCCTATGTGTTCTCCCACCTCATCAAACATTATAGGAGGCGACTCAGAGCTGTTATCTAGGTGATAGGAGGGTGTGTTCTCCCACCTCATCAAACATTATAGGAGACGACTCAGAGCTGTTATCTAGGTGATAGGAGGGTGTGTTCTCCCACCTCATCAAACATTATAGGAGACGACTCAGAGCTGTTATCTAGGTGATAGGAGGGTGTGTTCTCCCACCTCATCAGACATTATAGGAGAGACTCAGAGCTGTTATCTAGGTGATAGGAGCTGTTCTCCCACCTCATCAAACATTATAGGAGACGACTCAGAGCTGATCTAGGTGATAGGAGGGTGTGTTCTCCCACCTCATCAGACATTATAGGAGACGACTCAGAGCTGTTATCTAGGTGATAGGAGGGTGTGTTCTCCCACCTCATCAAACATTATAGGAGACGACTCAGAGCTGTTATCTAGGTGATAGGAGGGTGTGTTCTCCCACCTCATCAAACATTATAGGAGGCGACTCAGAGCTGTTATCTAGGTGATAGGAGGGTGTGTTCTCCCACCTCATCAAACATTATAGGAGACGACTCAGAGCTGTTATCTAGGTGATAGGAGGGTGTGTTCTCCCACCTCATCAAACATTATAGGAGACGACTCAGAGCTGTTATCTAGGTGATAGGAGGGTGTGTTCTCCCACCTCATCAAACATTATAGGAGACGACTCAGAGCTGTTATCTAGGTGATAGGAGGGTGTGTTCTCCCACCTCATCAAACATTATAGGAGACGACTCAGAGCTGTTATCTAGGTGATAGGAGGGTGTGTTCTCCCACCTCATCAAACATTATAGGAGGCGACTCAGAGCTGTTATCTAGGTGATAGGAGGGTGTGTTCTCCCACCTCATCAAACATTATAGGAGGCGACTCAGAGCTGTTATCTAGGTGATAGGAGGGTGTGTTCTCCCACCTCATCAAACATTATAGGAGACGACTCAGAGCTGTTATCTAGGTGATAGGAGGGTGTGTTCTCCCACCTCATCAAACATTATAGGAGACGACTCAGAGCTGTTATCTAGGTGATAGGAGGGTGTGTTCTCCCACCTCATCAAACATTATAGGAGACGACTCAGAGCTGTTATCTAGGTGATAGGAGGGTGTGTTCTCCCACCTCATCAAACATTATAGGAGACGACTCAGAGCTGTTATCTAGGTGATAGGAGGGTGTGTTCTCCCACCTCATCAAACATTATAGGAGCGACTCAGAGCTGTTATCTAGGTGATAGGAGGGTGTGTTCTCCCACCTCATCAAACATTATAGGAGACGACTCAGAGCTGTTATCTAGGTGATAGGAGGGTGTGTTCTCCCACCTCATCAAACATTATAGGAGGCGACTCAGAGCTGTTATCTAGGTGATAGGAGGGTGTGTTCTCCCACCTCATCAAACATTATAGGAGGCGACTCAGAGCTGTTATCTAGGTGATAGGAGGTGTGTTCTCCCACCTCATCAAACATTATAGGAGGCGACTCAGAGCTGTTATCTAGGTGATAGGAGGGTGTGTTCTCCCACCTCATCAAACATTATAGGAGACGACTCAGAGCTGTTATCTAGGTGATAGGAGGGTGTGTTCTCCCACCTCATCAAACATTATAGGAGACGACTCAGAGCTGTTATCTAGGTGATAGGAGGGTGTGTTCTCCCACCTCATCAAACATTATAGGAGACGACTCAGAGCTGTTATCTAGGTGATAGGAGGGTGTGTTCTCCCACCTCATCAAACATTATAGGAGCGACTCAGAGCTGTTATCTAGGTGATAGGAGGGTGTGTTCTCCCACCTCATCAAACATTATAGGAGGCGACTCAGAGCTGTTATCTAGGTGATAGGAGGGTGTGTTCTCCCACCTCATCAAACATTATAGGAGGCGACTCAGAGCTGTTATCTAGGTGATAGGAGGGTGTGTTCTCCCACCTCATCAAACATTATAGGAGACGACTCAGAGCTGTTATCTAGGTGATAGGAGGGTGTGTTCTCCCACCTCATCAAACATTATAGGAGACGACTCAGAGCTGTTATCTAGGTGATAGGAGGGTGTGTTCTCCCACCTCATCAAACATTATAGGAGGCGACTCAGAGCTGTTATCTAGGTGATAGGAGGGTGTGTTCTCCCACCTCATCAAACATTATAGGAGACGACTCAGAGCTGTTATCTAGGTGATAGGAGGGTGTGTTCTCCCACCTCATCAAACATTATAGGAGGCGACTCAGAGCTGTTATCTAGGTGATAGGAGGGTGTGTTCTCCCACCTCATCAAACATTATAGGAGACTGTTATCAGAGCTTTTATCTAGGTGATAGGAGGGTGTGTTCTCCCACCTCATCAAACATTATAGGAGGCGACTCAGAGCTGTTATCTAGGTGATAGGAGGGTGTGTTCTCCCACCTCATCAAACATTATAGGAGGCGACTCAGAGCTGTTATCTAGGTGATAGGAGGGTGTGTTCTCCCACCTCATCAAACATTATAGGAGGCGACTCAGAGCTGTTATCTAGGTGATAGGAGGGTGTGTTCTCCCACCTCATCAAACATTATAGGAGACGACTCAGAGCTGTTATCTAGGTGATAGGAGGGTGTGTTCTCCCACCTCATCAAACATTATAGGAGACGACTCAGAGCTGTTATCTAGGTGATAGGAGGGTGTGTTCTCCCACCTCATCAAACATTATAGGAGACGACTCAGAGCTGTTATCTAGGTGATAGGAGGGTGTGTTCTCCCCTCATCAAACATTATAGGAGGCGACTCAGAGCTGTTATCTAGGTGATAGGAGGGTGTGTTCTCCCACCTCATCAAACATTATAGGAGGCGACTCAGAGCTGTTATCTAGGTGATAGGAGGGTGTGTTCTCCCACCTCATCAAACATTATAGGAGGCGACTCAGAGCTGTTATCTAGGTGATAGGAGGGTGTGTTCTCCCACCTCATCAAACATTATAGAGGCGACTCAGAGGAGGGCGACTCAGAGCTGTTATCTAGGTGATAGGAGGGTGTGTTCTCCCACCTCATTCAGGAGACGACTCAGAGCAGGGTGTGTTCTCCCACCTCATCAAACATTATAGGAACGACTCAGAGCTGTTATCTAGGTGATAGGAGGGTGTGTTCTCCCACCTCATCAAACATTATAGGAGGCGACTCAGAGCTGTTATCTAGGTGATAGGAGGGTGTGTTCTCCCTCATCAAACATTATAGGAAACGACTCAGGTGATAGGAGGGTGTGTTCTCCCACCTCATCAAACATTATAGGAGGCGACTCAGAGCTGTTATCTAGGTGATAGGAGGGTGTGTTCTCCCACCTCATCAAACATTATAGGAGGCGACTCAGAGCTGTTATCTAGGTGATAGGAGGGTGTGTTCTCCCCTCATCAAACATTATAGGAGGCGACTCAGAGCTGTTATCTAGGTGATAGGAGGGTGTGTTCTCCCCTCATCAAACATTATAGGAGGCGACTCAGAGCTGTTATCTAGGTGATAGGAGGGTGTGTTCTCCCCTCATCAAACATTATAGGAGGCGACTCAGAGCTGTTATCTAGGTGATAGGAGGGTGCAGAATGCACTAAAGGGGTGCCAATAATTGTGACATGAATGTTTTAAAATAAAATAATTATTTCTTGATGACCATTTTTTTTTAAAGTTAACTCAATTAAAGGTTAGATTCATATGATATTTTGATTGTCACATTAAGCTGATAAATAAACAACAATGACATTTTTTCACAGACTTTGTTCACATATACCCAGGGTGACAATAATCAGGAGGGCACTGTACATCCTTTCAACAATAACACCTCCACTTGGGTAAAACTAGGATTAACTAAAAACGTTAACCTTATTTCATTCACCTTGTTTTAAAAAGATGATCTTTAACAGGAGTTTATTTAACCGTTCGTCTTCCAGGAAAATCCCTTGAGGTTGTTTGTACTTCCATAGATTTGAACCAGTGTGGGATTGAAAGTATTTTAGCATTTGTGTAGGTCGGTGGTATTCTGCTACAGATGTAGGATCTTCATTTGACCTATGTTGTCAAAGCAAAAAAAGAATCCTGCTGCCACAGGATTTGAAACTTCAGTCCATAATGTTGATCGGTGGTTAAGACTATTACCTGCAGCTGGCCAATAGCAGGCTACGTAATAAAGTGCAATACTGTGTTAGTGTGGGTTTCTTTTCGGTGAATTGATGTAAATCACGTAGCTCATCTGCATTTCTCTGCAACAAAAAGGGTGATCAAATTAAGATCCAACATCTGTATATGCTTTTGTTAGGAAACCAATAGCCTACATGCCTAATGCTGCTCGTGTTATGTCTAGAGGGGCTTCTTAGGCCTAGTTAACTGGTCTGTAACCTGATTTAAGATGCACAACTACGTGAGAAATCAGAGTACGAGCCTAGGTGTTGAATGTATGTACCCAGGAGACAGCTACCTCACCTTAGGGCTCTGTCTTGACCCCTTTGGGGTGGTGAGCCCAAGCTGATAACTATGTTCAGATGGTGCCAGGAACAAATATATACAAGGAGACAGACAGGCCTCCACTAAAAGATTCACAATCCAAACGAAAGGCCTCAGGGACACGGAAATAAAACCAACAACCTCACGGCTCTGCCAGCTGGGACGCTCACTGATGATCACCTCATTGGCAGCACCTGTCTCCTTATCAACTAGGCTCAGCATTTGGACAAGGTCGCTACTGCCCCCTGGGGGATGGATTGTGGAAGTGGTAGTGAGCTGCAGTGTGCTGTCTAAACGACCTAACCTATTCCATAACACTTTCAACAATAACACTTATTATCTTTTTATAATATCATTTCATCTGATGGAGGGCTGGATATAGATATAGAACTTATTCCTGCCTTGTTCTGTAGATCTTATTTTAGTATTATTTATTTTTGTTACTCTGTCTGCTCTTTTATGTTTATATCAGAATTGCATACTTGTCTTTTCTACAAGGTACCTATAAACCATTATTGTGTTCAATAAACAAATATTAGGTTTAATCAAACCTTTTCTTCCAGGAAAATCCATTGCGGTTGTTTGTACTTTCATAGACGTGAACCAGCAAGGCAATGGGAGTATTTACTCATCTGGAGGTCAGTGGTGAAGGGATGGTTTCCTGTTGGAGCAGAACACCAGTTTCACCACATCTACCACAGGACACAGAGAGGGAGTGAGGAGAGGAGGCCAGAGTACTCACAGCTAGGGAAGGCTGTGTCACAAATGGTTCCCTATTCCTTATGGACCCTGGTTAAAAGTAGTGAACTAAAGAGGAAATTGGATGCAATTTGGGACATGACCCTGAAGAACAGCTAGTTCTCTGCAGGAGCCATAGAAAAACAGCCATGAAATAGCAGCATGAAATCTGTGATAACAGCATGAAATGTATTGGAACAGCAGCATGCAATCTGTGATAACAGCATGAAATGTATTGGAACAGCAGGCATGAAATCAAGATCAAATTTCACATTTTTAACACTTAAAAGGGGATTTCAATTAAACCTTTGAGCCCTGGTCTAAAGTAGGGCCCTATATAGGGAATAGGGCTCTGGTCTAAAGTAGGGCACTATATAGGGAATAGGGCTCTGGTCTAAAGTAGGGCCCTATATAGGGAATAGGGCTCTGGTCAAAAGTAGGGCCCTATATAGGGAATAGGGCTCTGGTCTAAAGTAGGGCACTATATAGGGAATAGGGCTCTGGTCTAAAGTAGGGCACTATATAGGGAATAGGGCTCTGGTCTAAAGTAGGGCACTATATAAGGAATATGGTGCCATTTTGGATGTAGCCCAATTTGTGAGATGAATTGTTGTGACCAATTGCGTATCGAATGTCCTTTTAACCGAGGTGATCAGATTCGAGCCATTTACTGTAAAGTACACACGTTTTCAAGGACTAAGGCTATGCACCCAATGGCACCCTATTCCCTATGTGGTGCACTACTTTAGACCAGGACCCAATGGTACCCTATTCCCTATGTGGTGCACTACTTTAGACCAGGATCCAATGGCGCCCTATTCCCTATGTAGTGCACTACTTTAGACCAGGACCCAATGGTGCCCTATTCCCTATGTAGTGCACTACTTTAGACCAGGACCCAATGGCGCCTTATTCCCTCTGTAGTGCACTACTTTAGACCAGGACCCAATGGCACCCTATTCCCTCTGTAGTGCACTACTTTAGACCAGGACCCAATGGTGCCCTATTCCCTATGTGGTGCACTACTTTAGACCAGGACCAAATGGCACCCTATTCCCTATGTGGTGCACTACTTTAGACCAGGACCCAATGGCGCCCTATTCCCTATGTAGTGCACTACTTTTGCTCAGGACCCAATGGCGCCCTATTCCCTATGTAGTGCACTACTTTTGCTCAGGACCCAATGGCACCATATTCCCTATGTCGTGCACTACTTTTGCTCAGGGCCCGGTCAAAAGTAGTGCACTAAATAGGGGAAAGGGTACCATTTGAGAAGAGACCTATAATTACTCCACTGTTAAAGGGCTAAACATCAATGTCCACTGACTGTCTATAGGAATATGGCTCGTAATTCAATTATATTATATTTTTTATTTCACTTTTATTTAACTAGGCAAGTCAGTTAAAGAACAAATGATTATTTACAATGAAGGCCTACCAGAAGGCAAAAGGCCTCCCTGCGGGGTACGGGGTGCTTATCTGCTGAAAAGGTTGAACGCAGGACATTTTCAGAGCTGCCAAAGGACTGTGTTGTGAATCAGTGTTGAAGTGCTGTAGCTGGTACAATGTTCTCTCTGGGGGTGATAAAGTGGGCAGCCATACGTGAAAGAGGAGTAGAGGAGGTATCGCCTGCAGTCTGAAATAAACCTGCACAGAGCACCTCATCTAGGAGACGGCAGATGTGCATGAACAAACTATCATCAACTAAAACTCAGTTTTAACGCGACAGTCGTAGCCAAAAGTTTTGAGGATGACACAAATATTAATTTTCTGCTTCAGTGTCTTTAGATATTTTTTTGTCAGATGTTACTATGGAATAATGCAGTATAATTACAAGCAGGGGGGCGGCAGGGTAGCCTAGTGGTTAGAGCGTTGGACTAGTAACCGGGAGGTTGCAAGTTCAAACCCCCGAGCTGACAAGGTACAAATCTGTCATACTGCCCCTGAACAGGCAGTTAACACACTGTTCCTTGACTGTCATTAGAAAATAAGAATTTGTTCTTAACTGACTTGCCTAGTTAAAATAAAATTAAAATAATACCATTTTAAAACATTTCTTCACAGAAGCAAAACAGCTCTCCCTGTCTTTTCTGAGTCTGACAATTTCTTTACATTACAGACACACTTGAACAAGGTGAATCATCTACTTCATACCAACTGACCCGATATTTTGAATCATGCCAACACCCCAGACCTCATTCCCTTGAGTATTCTGTGGACCAATGGGAGTGTTGGAAACAAGTGTCCTCTGCAAACCACCTGGCATTGTCAATTAGCTTCTGGGCCAGCAGATGACTGATGGCATGCTGTCAATTAACTTCTGGGCCACACTCCACCTGACTGATGGCATGCTGTCAACTAAATAAAGGTAAAATTAAAATGACATTTTAAAACATTTCAAGTTAACTTTTACTAACAATTACATGAAGTTGATGCAAGAGTCAATATTTCAGTGTTGGCCCTTCTTTTTCAAGACTGATGGCATGCTGTCAATTAACTTCTGGGCCACATCCTGACTGACGGCATGCTGTCAATTAACTTCTGGGCCACATCCTGACTGATGGCCGCCAATTCTTGCATAATCAATGCTTGGAGTTTGTCAGAATTTGTGGGGTTTTGTTTGTCCACCTGCCTCTTGAGGATTGACCACAAATTCTCAATGGGATTAAGGTCTGGGGAGTTTCCTGGCCATGGACCCAAAATATCGATGTTTTGTTCCCCGAGCCACTTAGTTATCACTTTTGCCTTATGGCAAGGTGCTCCATCATGCTGGAAAAGGCATTGTTCGTCACCAAACTGTTCCTGGATGGTTGGGAGAAGTTGCTCCTGGAGGATGTGTTGGTACCATTCTTTATTCATGGCCGTGTTCTTTGGCAAAATTGTGAGTGAGCCCAGTCCCTTGGCAGAGAAGCAACCCCACACATGAATGGTCTCAGGATGCTTTACTGTTGGCATGACACAGGACTGATGGTAGCGCTCACCTTGTCTTCTCCGGACAAACTGTTTTCCATTGAACTGATTGAACTGCTCTCCTTGAAGTTCTTGATGATCCGATAAATGGTTGATTTAGGTGCAATCTTACTGGCAGCAATATCCTTGCCTCAGATTAGTGGTTAGAGGGGCGGCAGGTAGATTAGTGGTTAGAGGGGCGGCAGGTAGCCTAGTGGTTAGAGGGGCGGCAGGTAGATTAGTGGTTAGAGGGGCGGCAGGTAGATTAGTGGTTAGAGGGCGGCAGGTAGAGTGGTTAGAGGGGCGGCAGGTAGATTAGTGGTTAGAGGGGCGGCAGGTAGCCTAGTGGTTAGAGGGGCGGCAGGTAGATTAGTGGTTAGAGGGGCGGCAGGTAGATTAGTGGTTAGAGGGGCGGCAGGTAGATTAGTGGTTAGAGGGGCGGCAGGTAGCCTAGTGGTTAGAGGGGCGGCAGGTAGATTAGTGGTTAGAGGGGCGGCAGGTAGATTAGTGGTTAGAGGGGCGGCAGGTAGATTAGTGGTTAGAGGGGCGGCAGGTAGATTAGTGGTTAGAGGGGCGGCAGGTAGATTAGTGGTTAGAGGGGCGGGAGGTAGCCTAGTGGTTAGAGGGGCGGCAGGTAGCCTAGTGGTTAGAGGGGCGGCAGGTAGCCTAGTGGTTAGAGGGGCGGCAGGTAGCCTAGTGGTTAGAGGGGCGGCAGGTAGATTAGTGGTTAGAGGGGCGGCAGGTAGCCTAGTGGTTAGAGGGGCGGCAGGTAGCCTAGTGGTTAGAGGGGTGGCAGGTAGCCTAGTGGTTAGAGGGGCGGCAGGTAGATTAGTGGTTAGAGGGGCGGCAGGTAGATTAGTGGTTAGAGGGCGGCAGGTAGCCTAGTAGTTAAAGCATTGGGCCAGTAACTGAAAGGTTGCTGGATCGAATCCCTAAGCTGACAAGGTAAAAATCTGTTGTTCTGCCCCTGAACAGGCCCCTGAACAGGCAGAAGGATACTGTAAAATAAGAATTTGTTCGTAACTGACTTGCCTGGTTATATATATATATATATATTTTAAGTCATTTAGTTTCCGGTATTGTTGTCACTCCCACGTCACGTAGTGTTTAGTGTTTAGTGCTTCACTGTATCCTGCTGTGTAACGTCCAATTACCCTGGTCTGTCTACTAATGGATCCCTGTCTCTCTGAGGCTGCGGTCCAAATGGCTCTGGACGCCCAGAGGGGTTTTGATCAATAGTAAAGGGGAAGGGGGGATACCTAGTCAGTTGTACAACTGAATGCATTCAACTGAAATGTGTCTTCGTGCACTATAAAGGAAATAGAGGGCTATTTGGGACGCAGCCTAGATGTCCAGTGATATCACTGATGATCAGCGCCAGTCGTGTCAGACTCAGTGGTCATTATGCTGTTGAAACTATTACAAATGTTCAAATGGGCTGAAATTGGAGCTGGCTGACTAATGTTACCACTGACTGATTGACTTTGTCGTCCAGCGCAAATGGACCTGGAACATTCTGGAACATCACACGTCTACTTTATTTATTTATTCATTTTCTTAGGAGGTTTTTGTTCTTGTTCTTGTTGTTTTTCCAACAACCGACACACATTTCCATTTCCATAATTGCGAGAGCCCATTGTCGAATTTCAAAACAGCCAAATAACCAACAACTGATACAACGTCAGTGCAGATCACACATCAAAATGATGACCTGAACTCGTCAGAAATATCAACATTAAATACCGTGTAATGAAGATCAAATTAGTTGGCATCTGTCTCACGGATCACCAACACGACAATCACATTGTAATGGAGCAGTACAGATGAGAACATCCAGTGACATCCTGAAGAGTTGGAGTAACAGAGGGATGAGAGAGGGATGAGAGAGAGGGATGAGAGAGGGATGAGAGAGAGGATGAGAGAGGGATGAGAGGGATGAGAGAGAGGGATGAGAGAGGGATGCGAGAGGGATGAGAGAGGGATGAGAGAGGGATGAGAGATGGATGAGAGGGATGAGAGAGGGATGAGAGAGGGATGAGAGAGAGGGATGAGAGAGAGGGATGAGAGAGGGAAGAGAGAGGGATGAGAGAGAGGGATGAGAGAGGGAAGAGAGGGATGAGAGAGGGATGAGAGAGGGAAGAGAGGGATGAGAGAGGGATGAGAGAGAGGGAAGAGAGGGATGAGAGAGGGATGAAGAGAGGGATGAGAGAGAGATTAGAGGGGTGAGAGAGAGGGATGAGAGAGGGAAGAGAGAGGGAAGAGAGAGAGAGGGATGAGAGAGACAGAGACAAGAGACAGAGAGAGATCAAATCTTCAACTCTGTCCTCATCTCCCAAAAAGGGCCCTGTCAAATGGAAAAATCTAATTATATTTGGCACATGTTTCATAAACAACAGGTTTAGACAAAAAGTGAAATGCTGGCTTACGGGCCCTTCCAAACAATGCAGAGAAAAAGTTAAATAATCAACAGCTCTAGCCTTCAACCTCTGACCATCCATTAACATCCATTACCTCTGACCATCCAGCCCCACAGTTCACAGTGTGACTGACCATCCACCTCTGACTATCCAGCCCCACAGTTCACAGTGTGACTGGACACAACCTGTCTGCTTCATTACCACAGATAACACTGCTACTCCTACTGCTCTCTCTTCGTCCGCCCACGTGTTCTCGCACACCCCGAGAGCTTCTGGTCAGCGGGGTGGTGGCACCGGGATCCTCATCTCTCCCAAGTGGTCATTCTCTCTTTCTCCCCTTACACATCTGTCTATCGCCTCCTTTGAATTCCATGCTGTCACAGTTACCAGCCCTTTCAAGCTTAACATCCTTATCATTTATCGCCCTCCAGGTTCCCTCGGAGAGTTCATCAATGAGCTTGATGCCTTGATAAGCTCCTTTCCTGAGGACGGCTCACCTCTCACAGTTCTGGGCGACTTTAACCTCCCCACGTCTACCTTTGACTCATTCCTCTCTGCCTCCTTCTTTCCACTCCTCTCCTCTTTTGACCTCTCCCTCTCACCTTCCCCCCCTAATCACAAGGCAGGCAATACGCTCGACCTCATCTTTACTAGATGCTGTTCTTCCACTAACCTCATTGCAACTCCCCTCCAAGTCTCCGACCACTACCTTGTATCCTTTTCCCTCTCGCTCTCATCCAACACTTCCCACACTGCCCCTACTCGGATGGTATCGCGCCGTCCCAACCTTCGCTCTCTCTCCCCCGCTACTCTCTCCTCTTCCATCCTATCATCTCTTCCCTCTGCTCAAACCTTCTCCAACCTATCTCCTGATTCTGCCTCCTCAACCCTCCTCTCCTCCCTTTCTGCATCCTTTGACTCTCTATGTCCCCTATCCTCCAGGCCGGCTCGGTCCTCCCCTCCCGCTCCGTGGCTCGACGACTCATTGCGAGCTCACAGAACAGGGCTCCGGGCAGCCGAGCGGAAATGGAGGAAAACTCGCCTCCCTGCGGACCTGGCATCCTTTCACTCCCTCCTCTCTACATTTTCCTCTTCTGTCGCTGCTGCTAAATGCTAAATGACTTAAATGTAAAATGTAAATGATTACCTCTGACCATCCAGCCTCACAGTTCACAGTGTGACTGGACACAACCTGTCTGCTTCATTACCTCTGACCATCCATTACCATCCATTACCATCCATTACCTCTGACCATCCAGCCCCACAGTGTGACTGGACACAACCTGTCTGCTTCATTACCTCTGACCATCCAGCCTCACAGTGTGACTGGACACAACCTGTCTGCTTCATTACCTCTGACCATCCATTACCATCCATTACCTCTGGCCATCCATTACCATCCATTACCTCTGACCATCCATTACCATCCATTACCTCTGACCATCCAGCCCCACAGTTCACAGTGTGACTGGACACAACCTGTCTGCTTCATTACCTCTGACCATCCAGCCTCACAGTTCACAGTGTGACTGGACACAACCTGTCTGCTTCATGGGGGCTGTGCTTTGGCAAAGTGGGTGGGGTTATATCCTTCCTGTTTGGCCCTGTCTGGGGGTGTCCTCGGATGGGGCCACAGTGTCTCCTGACCCCTCCTGTCTCAGCCTCCAGTATTTATGCTGCAGTAGTTTATGTGTCGGGGGGCTAGGGTCAGTTTGTTATATCTGGAGTACTTCTCCTGTCCTATTCGGTGTCCTGTGTGAATCTAAGTGTGCGTTCTCTAATTCTCTCCTCTCTCTCGGAGGACCTGAGCCCTAGGACCATGCCCCAGGACTACCTGACATGATGACTCCTTGCTGTCCCCAGTCCACCTGGCCATGCTGCTGCTCCAGTTTCAACTGGCCTGGGCCCTAAGACCATGTCCCAGGACTACCTGACATGATGACTCCTTGCTGTCCCCAGTCCACCTGGCCATGCTGCTGCTCCAGTTTCAACTGTTCTGCCTTACTATTATTCGACCATGCTGGTCATTTATGAACATTTGAACATCTTGGCCAGGTTCTGTTATAATCTCCACCCGGCACAGCCAGAAGAGGACTGGCCACCCCACATATGCTCTCTCTAATTCTCTCTTTCTTTCTCTCAGAGGACCTGAGCCCGTGTGTGTGTGTGTGTGTGCGCGTGTGCGCGTGTGTGCGTGTGTGCGTGTGCGCGTGTGCGCGTGTGCGTGCGTCACTCAGAGAAAGAAAGCATCCTGGCTTTTATCCTCCATCCCACAAGGTTTTCCACGATATGAGAGAGAACCATCACTCACCAGAACTCTGATGTTCTGCCAAGGAGAGATCACTCTACCGCCACCCACTATGCAGCAGAGAAAGACAAACAGACAGGCAGAGTTGAGAGAGAGAGAGCCTCTGAGAGATGCTGTAGAGATTAGAACACGGTAGGTGGTTAGTTGTATTTAATTGAATGCATGAGAAGTATGGCTACTTTTGGTCTCTTTCTCTACTCGACCACAGGAAGTCTAATATCAGCAGACACTGATGTTTTCTGTTTGGAAGATAACAGACAGGTTGTGTCCAGTCACACTGTGAACTGTGGGGCTGGATGGTCAGAGGTAATGGATGGTAATGGATGGTCAGAGGTTGAAGACATTAGGAGAAACTATCAGAACCTACAGATACAACTGAAGGGGATGACAACAGAACAGAACAAAGCAGATCAGAGCAGAACATAACAGAGCAGAACAGAGAAGTACAGAACATAACAGAGCAGAACAGAACAGAACAGAACAGAACAGAACAGAACAGAGAAGAACAGAGCAGAGCAGAACAGGGAAGAACAGAGCAGAGAAGAACAGAACAGGGAAGAACAGAACAGAGCAGAACAGAACAGAGAAGAACAGAACAGAGAAGAGCAGAGCAGAACAGAACAGAGAAGAACAGAACAGAGCAGAGCAGAACAGAACAGAGCAGAACAGAGAAGAACAGAACAGAGAAGAACAGAACAGAACAGAACAGAGAAGAACAGAGCATAACAGAACAGAACAGAGAACAGAGCAGAAAAGAACAGAGAACAGAGCAGAACAGAACAGAGCAGAACAGAACAGAGAAGAACAGAGCAGAACAGAGCAGAGAAGAACAGAGCAGAGAAGAACAGAGAAGAAAAGAGCAGAACAGAACAGAGAACAGAGCAGAAAAGAACAGAACAGAGCAGAAAAGAAGCAGAGCAGAACAGAAAAGAACAGAGCAGAACAGAACAGAACAGAGCAGAACAGAACAGAGCAGAACAGAACAGAGCAGAGCAGAACAGAACAGAGAAGAACAGAGCAGACCAGAACAGAGCACACCAGAACAGAACAGAACAGAGCAGAGCAGAGCAGAACAGAACAGAGAAGAACAGAACAGAACAGAGTTTTCAGGTTTTCAAACTAAGAGAGTGTGTGCCTTCAGAGTGTGTGGAGAGAGTTCATTTCTCCTGTCTCTTCCTTCGTGTTCTTCTCTCCTAGCCAAGGAGTCAAGGAACTAGTCTGAGTGCCATCATGCCTATGGTTGGCATGACAACGAGTGACAAAGAGTTGCCATGATGTTAGCATACACAGACTAGCACTCAGGCTACCAAGGAACCCTGGTAGGAAGCGTTTTAACCAAAAAGGGGACATAATTCAGACAACCAAGAGAGGGAATGGACAATAATCTATCCCGGTATTAAAGTGTGTGTAAATGTCTATCTGTTGTGTCACCATGGAGATGGCGTTCAGGTACTGTAGACTCTACCAGGGGTAGGCGACGCGTTCCTGGGAGTACTGCAGGTACTGCAGTATTTCGTCCCAACTAGGCAGCACACTGAGCAACTGACTTAACTGATCAGTTCAGTGATTGACTAAATTCAACACACCTGGTCGTCCAGGTCAGTTCAATCAAAAACATCATGTGGTGGAAATTTTCCCCATTGTCATATTTGAGTAAAAGTAAAGGTACCTTAATAGAAAATGACTCAAGTGAAAGTGGGTCACACAGTAAAATAGTATTTGAGTAAAAGTGTAAAAGTGTTTGGTTTAAATATACTGAAGTATCAAAAGTAAAGGTATAAATAATTTCAAATTCCTTATATTAAGCAAACCAGAAAGCACAAGTTTCTAGTTTTTTATTTATTTACAGATAGCCAGGGACACAGTTCAACACTCAGACTTAATTTACAAACTAAGCATTTGTGTTTCATGAGTCCTCTAGATCAGAGACAGTAGGGATGACCAGGGATGTTCTCTTAATAAGTGCATGAATTTCATGAAAATGTTCCTGTCCTGCTAAGCATTCAAAATATAACAGTACTTTTAGTGTCAGGGAAAATGTACAGGGTAAAAAGTACATGATTTTCTTTAGGAATGTAGGAAGTAAAAGTTGAAGTCCAAAAATATAAACAGTAAAGTACAGATACCAACAAAACTACTGAAGTAGTACTTTAAGGTATTTAACTTCTTGTGACTAGCAATCCCGGATCTGGGAGCATAATCATCGCCTCAAATGAATTAGCATAACGCAGCGGACATAAATACCCCTAGAAAATATTCCTATTCATGAAAATCACAAATGAAATATATTGAGACACAGCTTAGCCTTTTGTTAATCACACTGTCATCTCAGATTTTCTAAATATGCGTTACAGCCAACGCTAGACAAGCATTTGTGTAAGTTTATCATGGCATAATGCTATGCTAGTCTCTGCTGGCAGCAGGCAACATTTTCACGAAAATAAGAAAAGCAATCAAATTAAATCATTTACCTTTGAAGAACTTTGGATGTTTTCACTCAGGAGACTCCCAGTTAGATAGCAAATTATATTAAAATGAAATTAATATAATTAAATTAATATTATTTTTGTTGGCAAAATAGCTCCCGTTTGTTCATCATGCTTGGCTGAGAAATCGACCGGAAAATAGGAATGTAGTGAAGTAAAATTTGTCAAAAATATGAATACTAAAGTATAGATACTAACAAAAACTACTGAAAGTAGTACTTTAAGGTATTTAAAGAGCTTGAGAGGATCTGCAGAGAAGAATGGGAGAAACTCCCCAAATACAGGTGTGCCAAGCTTGTAGCGTCATACCCAAGAAGACTCGAGGCTGTAATCGCTTCCAAGGTCCTTCAATAAAGTACTGAGTAAAGGGTCTGAATACTCATGTAAATGTGATATTTCCGTTTTTTAGTTGTAATAAATTTACCAAAATTTCTAAAAACCAGTTTTGCTTTGTCATTATGGGGTATTTGTGTGTAGAATAAGGCTGTAACGTAACAACGTGTGGAAAAGTCAAGGGGTCTGAATACATTCGAATACTATAAGTAAGTACTTGATAAGTACTTTACACCCCTGAAAAGATGAAGTACCTGCGGCCCTCCAGGACCAGGACTGTAAGAGGATGTCTGGCAAACAATGTTAATCACAATCACAGACAACTATTTGATTGGCTATGTCGTTGGTAGACTATTCAGGGTATTCCGTCGTTTGTACTTTCTGTGATTACAGAGAGCGTTGAGCCTCAAGGAACTTTCTCTTCTGTGTTTGAAGTGAACAAAAATAAACAACTTAAACTGCCAAGAGTTTGGCTTGAAGCGTAATAAAAACGGAACCATAAAACTATGGAACCATGAAAAAGCTTCTTATTTTCTTTAATGCTCGAAGGGTCTTTTAGGAAGACCTATTCTACCGTAGCTCAGTAAAACTGGCGTCATGGAGATGCATTGTTTACCCGTTAATGAATAGGCACTTTGAGAGAGATGGAGAAGGAAGTAGAATAACTAGCTATTAGATCAACTTGTGTTCTGTTTTCAGAGTGTCTGGGGGCTACTTCTATTCTAAAGCTTAAAAACTGTTCACTAAATTACAAGGTTTTATTGTTTCTCTTCTCAGGTAGAAACCTGAGCTAAGGACAGGAAACATTTCAGAGTGTGTTCCACTTGGTATGTTTCAAAGCTTGAAGCCGACACAAACGATCAGTCAAGGGGGTGGGACAAGGTGGAAGACCGCCCAGAACAGAGTGTGATTGATGGACAGTCCGGAGGGCCTATATGCTCCCTGGCCAGTGATCAACCAATCAATCACATTTATTTATAAAGCCCTTCTTACATCAGCTGATGTCACAAAGTGCTCTACAGACACCCAGCCTAAAACCCCAAACAGCAAGCAATGCAGGTGTAGAAGCAGGGTGGCTAAGAAATACTCTAGAAAGGCCGGGAACCTAGGAAGAAACCTAGAGAGGAACCAGGCTATGAGGGGTGGCCAGTCCTCTTCTGGCTGTGCTGGGTGGAGTTTATAACATAACATGGCCAAGATGTTCAAATGTTCATAGATGACCAGCATGGTCAAATAATAATAATCACAGTGGTTGTAGAGGGTGCAACAGGTCAGCACTTCAGGAGTAAATGTCAGTTATCTTTTCATAGCTGATCATTCAGAGTATCTCTACCACTAGCATGTCCGGTGAACAGGTCAGGGTTTTATAGCCGCAGGTAGAACAGTTGAAACTGGAGCAGCAGCACAACAAGGTGGACTGGGGACAGCAAGGAGTCATCATGCCAGGTAGTCCTGAGGCATGGTCCTAGGGCTCAGGTCCTCCTCCGAGAGAGAGAGAGAGAGAGAGAGAGAGAGAGAGAGAGAGAGAGAGAGAGAGAGAGAGAGAAGAGAGACAGAGAGAGAGAGAGAGAAGAGAGAGAGAGAGAAAGAAAGAAAGAAAGAAATAGAGAGAGCATACTTAAATTCACACATGACACCGGATAAGACAGGAGAAATACTCCAGATATAACATACTGACCCTAGCCCCCCGACACATAAACTATTGCAGCATAAATACTGGAGGCTGAGACAGGAGGGGTCGGGAGACACTGTGGCCCCGTCCGACGATACCCCTGTACAGGGCCAAACAGGCAGGATATGAACCCACCCACTTTGCCAAAGCACAGCTCCCACACCACTAGAGGGATATCTTCAACCACCAACTTACCATCCTGAGGCTAGGCCGAGTATAGCCCACAAAGATCTCCCCCACGGCACAAACCCAAGGGGGCGCCAACCAGGTCAGGAAGATAACGTCATGGGCCTGGCTGAGTAAGGAAGTCATTTTTCAAATCTGGGTTTCTCTCACATCAATAACAATCTAGGAAGACAAGACACACAATGGCCTTTATGGGAGTTGTTGAGTGCATCGTTGAAGGCACACATATTTCTACCCAGCATTCCGTGCAACAGGGATTGACCTAGGAGACCACTCTTCTTCCATCAAGAAGGATCAGAGACTCTGTAGACCTAGAATGACCCACTCAATAGTGAGATAGACTGGGGCAAGAGAGCTGTGTGTTTAAAAGGGATGTGGAGAGGAGGAACGAGTCTAAATCAAGAAGGATCAGAGACTCCGTAGAACTAGAATGACCCACTCAATAGTGAGATAGACTGGGGCAAGAGAGGCTGTGTGTTTAAAAAGGGATGTGGAGAGGAGGAACGAGTCTAAATCAAGAAGGATCAGAGACTCTGTAGACCTAGAATGACCCACTCAATAGTGAGATAGACTGAGGGAAGTGAGGCTGTGTGTTTAAAAAGGGATGTGGAGAGGAGGAACGAGTCTAAATGGAAGGTGGAAGACTTCTCAGTGTTCTTCTCACATCAACAACAACACGAGAAGACACAATGACCTATTGAGAAGATATTGATCATCAATGACCTATTGAGAAGACACACACACAATGACCTATTTCTACCTAACCTAAGGTTATATTTGATATGTCTCTCAGCATTCTGATTAGATAACTGCTTGATCAAAAGAGCAGTGGCCATTAGCACCTGAATGTTACACAAATAAAATCTTCTTGCCGAGTAGGTTACACATATTTATTATCAATGTTATTAGTTTGTTGTATTCACTTCTTCATGGATGCAAACTTTTCACGTCAGTCGTTTGGTGTGCTCACCGGTCTTGGTTTGTAGGAAGGACAAGAATACATTAATACATAAAAAACTGTAACATCTTATGTTTCACCGAGACGTGGCTGAGTGAAGATACGGACAATAGAGATCTAGCAGCGGGATTTTCCATGCTCCGGCAGAACAGAGACGCAACCTCTGGTAACAAAGATGCTACCGCTGTCTATTTACCACCACAGAACGAAGCTGGCACTAAGACCGCTCTCAACCAACTCTATAAGGCCATAAGCAAAGAAGAAAATGCTCACCCAGAAGCGGCGCTCTTAGTGGCCCGGGGACTTTAATGCAGGCAAACTTAAATCAGTTTGACCACATTTTTACCTGCATGTCACATGTGCAAACAGATCTTTAAAAATCCTAGACCACCATTACTCCACACACAGAGATGCATACAAAGCTCTCCCCCACCCTCCATTTGGCAAATCTGACCATAATTCTATCCTCCTGATTCCTGCGTACAAGCAAAAAACTAAAGCAGGAAGTACCAGTGTCTCGCTCAATACGGAAGTGGTCAGATGACACGGATGCTACATTACAGGACTGTTTTGCAGCACAGACTGGAATATGTTCCGGGATTCATCCAATGGCATTGAGGAGTACACCACCTCAGTCATCGGCTTCATGAATAAGGGCATTGACGGCGTCGTCCCCACAGTGACTGTACGTACATATCCCAACCAGAAGCCATGGATTACAGGCAACATCCGCATCGAGCTAAAGGCTAGAGCTGCTGCTTTCAAGGAGCGGGACACTAATCCGGACGCCTACAAGAAATCACTATACCTCAGACGAACCAGTCAGTACAGGATTAGGTGAATCCTTCTTCACCGGCTCTGGACGCTCGTCCGATGTGGCAGGGCTTGAAAACTAATACGGACTACGAAGGGAAACTGCCCAGTGATGTGAGCCTACTAGATGAGCGAAATTCCTTTTATGCTCACTTCTAGGCAAGCAACACTGAAGCATACACGAGAGCACCAGCTGCTCTGGATGACTGTGTGATAACGCTATCGGTAGCCGATGTGGAGCCCTGCACACTGACTAGGTACCGGTAGCCCTGCACACTGACTAGGTACCGGTAGCCCTGCACACTGACTAGGTACCGGTAGCCCTGCACACTGACTAGGTACCGGTAGCCCTGCACACTGACTAGGTACCGGTAGCCCTGTACACTGACTAGGTACCGGTAGACCCTTGTCACGCCCTGGTCTTAGTATTTTGTGTTTTCTTTATTATTTTGGTCAGGCCAGGGTGTGACATGGGTTTATTATGTGGTGTGTTTAGTCTTGTTTTTTGTAGGTATTGGGATTGTGGTATAGTGGGGTTATCTAGAAAAGTCTATGGTTGCCTGAAGTGGTTCTCAATCAGAGGCAGGTGTTTATCGTTGTCTCTTATTGGGAACCATTTAGGCAGCCATATTCTTTGAGTGTTTCGTGGGTGAATGTTCCTGTCTCTGTATTGGGGGGCACACAGGGTATGTCGAAGCCAGGTAGGAGACCTGCACCGACTTCCTGTGCTTACCGGGGGGCTAGAGAGACCGGGCAGGCACCGTGTTATGCTGTGGAGCGCACGGTGTCTCCAGTGCGGGTGCATAGCCCGGTGTGGTACATACCAGCTCCTTGTATCGGCCGGGCTAGAGTGGGCATCGAGCCAGATAAGGTTGGGCAGGCTCGGTGCTCAAGAACTCCAGTGCGCCTGCACGGTCCGGTCTATCCAGTACCACCTCCATGCACCAGCCCTCCGGTGGCAGCTCCCCGCACCAGGCTTCCTGTGCGTGTCCTCAGCCCAGTACCACCAGTGCCAGCACCACGCATCAGGCATACAGTGCGCCTCGCCTGTCCAGCGCTGCCAGCCTTCCTCCTCTACAGCGCTGTCGGAGTCATATTAATGACTGGGGTTAATATTAATGTGATTACTCCAGTCTGGGTTAATATTAATGTAATTACCCTCCAGTCTGGGGTTAATATTAATGTGATTACCCTCCAGTCTGGGTTAATATTAATGTGATTACTCCAGTATGGGTTAATACTAATGTGATTACCCTCCAGTCTGGGTTAATATTAATGTAATTACCCTCCAGTCTGGGGTTAATATTAATGTGATTACCCTCCAGTCTGGGTTAATATTAATGTGATTACCCTCCAGTCTGGGTTAATATTAATGTGATTACCCTCCCGTCTGGGTTAATATTAATGTGATTACCCTCCAGTCTGGGTTAATATTAATGTGATTACCCTCCCGTCTGGGTTAATATTAATGTGATTACCCTTCTGTCTGGGGTTAATATTAATGTGATTACCCTCCAGTCTGGGGTTAATACTAATGTGATTACCCTCCAGTCTGGGTTAATATTAATGTAATTACCCTCCAGTCTGGGTTAATACTAATGTGATTACCCTCCCGTCTGGGTTAATATTAATGTGATTACCCTCCCGTCTGGGTTAATATTACTGTGATTACCCTTCTGTCTGGGGTTAATATTAATGTGATTACCCTTCTGTCTGGGGTTAATATTAATGTGATTACCCTTCTGTCTGGGGTTAATATTAATGTGATTACCCTCCAGTCTGGGGTTAATATTAATGTGATTACCCTCCAGTCTGGGGTTAATATTAATGTGATTACCCTCCAGTCTGGGGTTAATACTAATGTGATTACCCTCCAGTCTGGGTTTTTAATACTAATGTGATTACCCTCCAGTCTAGGGTTAATACTAATGTGATTACCCTTCTGTCTGGGGTTAATATTAATGTGATTACCCTCCAGTCTGGGGTTAATACTAATGTGATTACCCTCCAGTCTGGGGTTAATACTAATGTGATTACCCTCCAGTCTGGGAGGGTTAATATTAATGTAATTACCCTCCAGTCTGGGGTTAATACTAATGTGATTACCTTCCAGTCCATGTGTCTGTCTGGGTTAATATTAATGTGATTACCCCTCCAGTCTGGGGTTAATACTACCTCCGTCTCAATAATGTGATTACCCTCCAGTCTGGGGTTAATACTAATGTGATTACCCTCCAGTCTGGGGTTAATACTAATGTAATTACCCTCCAGTCTGGGGTGATTACCCTCCAGTAATACTAATGTGATTACCCTCCAGTCTGGGTTTAATACTAATGTGATTACCCTTCTGTCTGGGGTTAATACTAATGTGATTACCCTCCAGTCTGGGGTTAATATTAATGTGATTACCCTCCAGTCTGGGGTTAACTAATGTGATTACCCTCAGTCTGGGGTTAATATTATGTGATTACCCTCCAGTCTGGGTTTTAATACTATATGTGATTACCCTCCAGTCTGGGGCTAATATTAATGTGATTACCCTCCAGTCTGGGTTTAATACTAATGTGATTACCCTCCAGTCTGGGGTTAATACTAATGTGATTACCCTCCAGTCTGGGTTTAATACTAATGTGATTACCCTCCAGTCTGGGGTTAATATTAATGTGATTACCCTCCAGTCTGGGTTTAATACTAATGTGATTATGCTCCCATGTATTATCTCTGAATTGTGAAGACCAGACCACACCACGAACATAGAGATAGAGGTTCTCTTATTCTCCAGCCATATTTCTTTCCATGTCCAGGTCCGTATTGAGAGAAAAAAAGAGACGCAAGAGAGAGAGAGAAAAAGTAGTGAGTTGACCTCTGTGGTATTTTGTATCCAAATTCAACTTTGGACATTCTCCAGTAATTGATCTGCCATAGAGTGCTTGATAAAATACAACTTTGGACATTCTCCTGTATTTGATCTGCCACAGAGTGCTTGGTAAAATACAAACCACAAATAATAACCTGCTTTACTGGGACTTGGGGAATGAATGAATATAAACCCTGGGATACAATGAATTGTGGATTGCTGATTTCAGAAGTATATTTAATTGACACAGCAGTGGTTGTGTTTAAACAGTCAGCCCAATTATGACCTTTATTTCAGAAGTATATTTAATTGACACAGCAGTGGTTGTGTTTAAACAGTCAGCCCAATTATGACCTTTTGACCAATTATGAAAAAGGATACTTGTGAATTTTGCCAATGAGGCACGTTGTCTACTTCCCCTGAGTCAGATGAACGTGTGGATACCATTTCTATGTCTTTGTGTCCAGTATGAAGAAAGTTAGAGGTAGTTTCGTGAGCCAATGCTAACCAGCGTTAGCACAGTGACTGACTGGAAGTCTATGTGTATCTGCTAACATGCCCAGTCAGATTTTCTCCCCTCAAATCTGAGTCACACCGTGGGGCTACTGCGGGTTTCTATATCAAGCCCCCACTCCTGGAAAACACAAGTCACAGATGTAAGCCCTGTCTCAGTGGCCAGGCTCAGAGGAGGAGGAGGAGGAGAAGGCAATCAGTCCAGGAATCAAATGT